>NW_028277177.1:29446666-29755000 GCF_051122295.1 Plectrocnemia conspersa | reverse complement strand
ATAGTATATTTGCTTCAACAAAAAAGTTAAAACCAGCTTATTAAAATTTTAAATTGCAGTATATTTTACAATATATTTAAAGCTGAGTTTTAAGCTTTTTACTTTATTTCAAAAAAATTACTGTATTTTTTTCTTTCAACAAAACTTTTTATACAAGCTAATATTTTTTGGCTTTAATGGCTCAACAAAAATGTGTATAACTAATTATTGTTAAAAACATATATTATCATTGGATTTAATATATTATATTTCAAGCTTAGTTTTGAGCTCTTTACTATGTTTTAGATAAATTTATGCATATTCTTTGAAAAGTATTTATTTTTTCTAGCTGAATTAAAATAGGCATAAATAATAAATATTTTTTAAGGTTGATCGTAATAAAATATAAAACGTATTATATTTTGAGAAATATAAAAAGCTTCTTTTAAGGTTTTTATATTTTATTTTTAAAAAAATACTGAAAATTTCTGCTTTAAAAATACAATGTCTTTTTTTTGTAATTATTTTTTCTAACTCAAAAAAACGTAATTTTTCTAATAAATATTTTTAGTATTTATTATCATAAAAAATAAAGCGAAGTAGAGTTTTAAATATATTTGAAGTTGGATTATGTACTCTTTTTTATATGGATTTCTGCAAAACTTTTCTTTTACATAAATGTTTAAAATCAACTATTTCTTTTTTACGCTCGAATAACTGTATTGAATTTTTCGATAAATATTTTTATTTGCATTTTTAAAGTTGATTAGTATATAATTAAAGCAAAAACATTTAAAACTAAATTTTAAGCTTTTCGATTTATTTATCAAAATTTTGCTTGAATAAAAATGTTTGTAAATATTTTATTTCTTGCTAGCTCATTGAAAATATGTTTAATTAACTAACATATATAATTTTAATTATATTTTTAGGATTGATCATAATTCATAAGCAGTGAAACGTATTTTATTTTAAGATATATTATATGTGCTTTTAACTATTTTTCTTAGTTCAACGAAAATACTTTTACCTAACTTAACTAACATGAGTATTATATATAATATTATAAAATATGTCTAAAGTTAAATTTTTAATCCCTACCTTTATTTTCAATAAATTTTTGCTAAAACAAAATTGTTTGAAACTAACTTATGGCGTAACAAAAATATTTATAACTAACTATATGTTACATTGAATTTTTATGATTTATTATTATTAAATATAAAGCATAGTATAAATTATTATATATATTTAAACCTAAGTTTTAAGATCTTCTTTATATCATGATTTTTAAAATAGTATAATTTTTAAAATATAACAATAATTTTATATGTAGTGACGAATAATTGTAATACGGGATTAAACAATAACTTTTTTATTTTGCAGCCATAATTAAAAAAACTTTCTATAGGATAATACTTATTTAACATCGAAAATATTTTCTCATATTTTTTATTAACGCATATCTTTGAAAATTAATAGAAATATTCATTCAGTGTATAATAAAGTAGAAAAATTAAACTAGAATGTTCAACATTACAAGGATATAAAAATGTATGGTTAACATTAAAAATATTGGTAAAAAATTTAGGTGCTCAAAAAAGAATTGTTGTTATTTCGTAAATATAAATAATTTTTGGAATGTTTTACAGTTACAATAAATTCGATTATGTATCAAAATGGTAAGAGGAAAATAATAACATTATATTATTCTACTTAAATAATTAGTAAAACTTGAATAATAAAAACCAATATTTTGAAATTAAATATTTTTTTCGTTATGAACTAAAATATTTATTATTTATATGTTTAATTTAAAAGCAAAACAGCTTTGAGCTAATTAGATTTTATAACGTGCATCGTATTTTATAAATATTTAATTATTAAAATGTTTTTAAAAATATTTTAATAAATGTTAAAAAAAATATATTGTAGCGAAAATTGTAACTAAAATGTTTGTATCAAATAACACATTTGACCTTATAATTTAAGATGAACTCAGAGTTTGGATCATTTCAAGGATTAGACTGAATTATATGACCTTGTTTGGTTCTTTATAAACAAGATTCGAACCCGTATAAATAGTATTTTAATATTATACAAGTAAACCACTCAATGTTTAACTTTATTAGATCTACTGCTCTTAAGGAGCGGCTTTATTTCATCGCATGGACATTAGCCGTGGCGTCATGCGATAAATAGCTCCACCATAAAATTTATTTTCAAAACACACACTTTGGGATCCAACAACCAAGGCATTATGGCATAAGTCTCAATTGCATGACCGCCCAAGAGTTAATTAGCTAACAAAACGCATACATCTCGCTCTGCATTTGACCTAGATATAAATATATTTTTAAACGTTAATTACATTAATTGAATTTCGTATTAAACTGTCACGTAGGGTGTAATTAAGTGCATTTTAACGGTGATAGTAAACACAATTTTTGCGTTTTTTACAGAGTCCAGTTGAATCCGAATCGGAGTCTAGTTCCAGCAGATCCGGAACTAGCCCACCTAGGAATCAATTTTTGCTCAATCAGCAAGCTCAAGCTTTGGCTCAACTGTTCCTTCAACAGCAGGCCAGACTCAACCCATCGATGAATCAGGTAAATATAAGATACTTAGACTATTTATAAATCTACTTGATAATACAACTTTACAGTCTTATTAATAATACATTTTAATATAAATGCAACACATTGATATATTTAATTTATACAACTTAAGATAAACATATGAATTGTTTCATACAGAGGTATTGTATTAATTAGCTTATATAAATATAATGCTCGTGTTCAAAGCTAATTATTTTTTTCTTTAGTATGTTTTTTACTTCACTTTAAAATTTTTAAACAGTATTATTCTCAAAATATTTCTCCAAATTTACATAACATTATTGACTAAATATTAAATTATTATGCAATGAGAGAAGTGAGTTATATATTATTTTATTATTAAAACTGTTTTTTAAAAAATGCTGTATTCTCACTTATTTATTTATTATTATTGAAATTTTAATGATTTGCTCGTTAAACTTTAATTTATTATCCTATAAACACTGTAATGCTACTCAAGTTTCTACCCAATGAATAAGCACTTACATAGTACATTAATGTATCGTCAGCAATAAATGCATCTTACAATAATTGATATATAATATAATATGAATTCATTATGGCGATAATAATACATATTTACTATGGTTAATTAGCGTATTATACTACAAAAAATAATGTTGATTTAGTTCATTATTTTTAACATTTAAGTAAAGTTAAAAAAAATAACCCATTTTCGAAAAAATATCAGTTTACATGTTTTTTCTTACGGTCTCCATGTATTATATTATGAAACATATTTATTTCATTTTTATTTTTAATATAATTCTTACGTTGCAATATGACAATAGTTACCCCAATGTGTTACAACCAAGTCAACACAATCAATAACTAATAAAAAAGTAGTGAGATATCACACTGATCAATGACATATTATATATTTTATGAATTATATACTAATATTATAGCTTACCCAATAAATAGCCCCGCTTGATTTAATTTTATTTATTTATTCTGATATTCATCCGTAAAATTAAGAAAAGCTAGTCTGTGATGATCGAAAAAAATTACCTATATATATATATATACGATAAAAAATTAAAAACATTTAATTTCATTTAAGATTTGAACCCAGATCTTTCAGGTATTAGTCACTGACTTGTGCGTATGACTCTTAATTCAATGCTCTTGAGACTTAAATGGTTTTAGTTTTATTAGTTCTAACGTATATTAAATAAGAAGAATTTCACTATATATATATAATTAGAATTGGTAAAAGATCTCAGTACTTGCTTTGATAATTTATTTTCGACGCCATATCGTAAATTTGCTTTGAAGTTACGCAACGTGACTAACATAAGCGTCGTCGGTTCGATTTACGGCGTGGTTTTGAATTTTAATTGTGCCACAAATTATTAGCAAACTTCTACCATTTATGGGTGCAAAAGTCACGTGCTGCTTTAAAAATTGTGGCGTGTCACGGATAATAAATAACCTGCTAGGTGTTACAGAGTGTCAGTTTTTCCAAAAAAATATTTAGTGTTATCAATATGCAACATTAGCGTTTATTACAAAAAAGTATCATTTTATCAGCAATATTATTTTGACTTATCGTTGTTGCTGTTGAAAGTAAAAAATCGTCCTTTGTCGTATAAAAGAAAGATCAATTTCAAAACCGTACAAAATGAAACTTAACTTAAATATGTTTTTGTAAAACAATGGTCAAATATATACATTATAAGTTTAATATAAATCGGTTTTAAAATTAACAAAAATAAATGTTAAACTAAACATTTATATTAAATAACGTTTAAGTATTTTTTTTTATAAATGGTCAGTAATTTATAAAGCAACGATTAGTAATCTTCCGATTGCGGTTTCCAATTTAAGAACATAATTTTTATATATATGTTCCTAAGTCTTAAAATAAAACTAAATAAATCTTGTAAAATTCTTTGCTAAATTCGTTATTCAGCTGTATCATTCATATTGTTTTAAATATTATAGAAAAATATATAGAGGTTAAAATTTATAATAATAAATATTAAATAAAAATTTAAATTACTTTAAAATAAAAAAATCTTAAAATCGATATAAAAATATAAGAGATTAAAAATGTTTTAAAAATATTTTTAATACACTTCTATATATTTTTATTAGCTCTATGTTTTTTATAAAAAAGTTATTTTAATTATTTTCTAACAAACCACATATTATACCGTTTTTGCTAAAATACAAACATTAAGGCAAAATTTAACTACTGACTTTTGATTAATAAATAAATCATTTTTTTCAAAAATATGATTAGTATAATAATCATATTTTTATTTGAGAATCGCTATTTTATTAAAAAATATTTCAACCTGTCCCTATCTCCGCTCACCCTAAATGTAGGTTAAGCCCATTTTTTTATTAGCAGCATTTTCATTTTTGATTTGAAAGTATATTATTTTTTCATAGGAATCCTTCTAAATCCTTTCACTTAAAAACATTCTATGGAACTCAAAAGATTTCAAAAAGACAGCAACTTTAAACTATTAATTAAAAAATATACATTGTTCTGTCCCTAATATTCTCATATTATCATAGAAATGTGGCTCTTCTTGACATTTCAATCGACGCCATGTTAGTTACAAATAAATTACCATCGCCACTCGATTTTATTTACAGGTGCAGTCAATGACGGCGTCCTTAGCGGCCATAGCCGCGTTGGGCGGAGGCACCAACCTACCCTCGGCCCTGGCGCTCTGCCCTCCGGCCCTCTTGCCACATTGGTACCTCAACGCTAGGGTGAACACGCCAGAACGGTAAGGAACCTACCCCAGTCGAAACAATCCGCACGCACGTTGCAGTTGCTAAACTTTATCAATTTTTTTCACAGGGGACCGGTGGACAACGACAAGTCAACAGTGACCGGCAACCTGTCGTCACCCTTGACCACCGAGCAGCCCTTGGACCTCAGCTCCAAGGCTTCAGCGCCCAACTCCAGCGAGGACCTCAAACCACCTCATGGAGAGGGATCCTCGTCGACGCTCGAGTCCAGATTGGCCAATCTGAGAGTACCGCCACAGCTATTCAAGTAAGGATGATTTCATTATCATTAATAACGTAACAATTATATATGTGTCATTTTTGTTATCATTATAATAGCTTAAATAATTATTTAGACTTGTTAGCAAAAAATGATCCAACAGAGCTCTAAAAAATATGGATATATGGTATATAAACAAGTGCTTTTTATATTAGATTAAGTCGAGTGCTTCTTTCAGTTTGATTAATTGTATGCAGTTCTTAGTGGAATCGATGGTTCGGTTCAGTGGCAGCTGCTCGTAGTAACATGATTTTTTTTGGATGCAATCCAGTTTTTGCCCAATGATCTTTTTCGAATAACGCTATTGTATTAAATCATTTTTTTTATCAGTAAAGAGTGTTTTAAAAAAATCGTTTTTACTGTGTAAACAGAAAATCGGTTAACTATATTTGTATTGCTTAATTAATGCGGCACCTAATAATCGAGCTTCTTGGTTATACCAAACATTAATAAATGTCTCTAAAATATGGTTGCCTCATTAATAGTGTAATATAAAGCTATGGTAAAAAAATATATTATTCTGATAAATGAAGAAACAGAAGTTTCGCTTTAAGATATTGTTAATCTTTACTGTATATTTGATACAATTTGTAAGAATCTTATAAATAATATAATAACTGCATAGGTTTTTATAGAACTCACATATCTGGAAAAGATTGCACTAAAATACATACAAATCAAGAATATTTTTGAAAAAATAACAATAATAAAAACACATTAATCGTCTTCTAAATGTCGATACACTGATTGTGTATTTTTATTTGTACATAATATTATCATTACTGTGTTTTTATCATTTTTTTCGTATACAATATTCCTGTTTTTATTTTTTTATATATGCGTGGCGCGGTCTGAGTTTTTCAATCCTAAGTTTTATTTTGTTAAGACAAAGATAATTTATTGAGCAATAATTAAGACGTGTTTCTGTGGGTGCGTCCGTAGGCTGCAGAGTCTCTAAAGTGGGTTCGCTCTGGATTCTGGAAGAGAGAAGCGGCTGATTCGAAGTTGAGTCAGTATTTTCTCGCTCTCGGTTGTAATTGTTCCAAGTTGGATGGATAATATGTGATGCCTTAGTAGTGATAATGATAGATTTTGTTTACTGATCCTTTTTTAGTGGGACGACTAATTACAGAAGGGTGGTGAGTGGCCGCTAAGGCAGGTCAAAAACTGCCATTTTAAGAATAAACCAGAATTCATGATTTATCTCTTCTTAGTGTGGCGGATATTTAATCCCTTTTGATTTATGGCGCGTAACTAAATTCATTAAGTGGTTTCCCACGGTGTTTCATTTAACCGAAGAGGCCCATTTTAAAAGACATTATCACAAGTCGAACTGTATATTTTAATGATTTTTTTCTTGCGCTGTTTTGTCGGCGCTATTTTGTCCTGCGCCGCTTTGCCGGGACAATGTTATATATTATCCTAAGCCTAATCTTTACAATTGTAAATATTTTTAACGAAATTCTATGTACCTCGATTTTTTTCAGCTAAAGAAAAGATTGAGACTTATTGACAAATTATTTTTTCTTGGAAAATTTGCCTTTCTGGTCTAATGGGCTATTTTTTTAAATATTAATGCTACAACATTCCAGCTGTATTATCTACAGTAGAAAATAATGAATTAATTGTTCATTAACACTATGCTGTATACATTGAATATTTTCTAGATAAGACTTAAACGTGGCCATCTTTGAATGAATTTTTGTTTTTTCTAAGTATAAAAAAGTTTAAAGTAAAATTATGTAAGACTTACATTCTGAATTGCTTAAGCATATATTTAAAAAAAATATGAAATAATATAGTGACTTTCGACTGATCTGTTTTATTACGTAGTGAATGATTTTTTATGTCAATGTGTATTTTTCTCAATATAAAATAGTAATACTAATATTTGATCAAAGTGTTACGTCATACACATACATAAAAGTCGTCGCCCTCGAATATTTTGCTACACATTTTTTCACACACTCCCAAAGTAAACACACACTATTATTGCATCACCGAGTTCAAAAATCTTAGCACGTAGAGTGCTAGCGATGAAGAGTGCGTTGCACTTTTCGTTTCGTACGATAAGAGCAAAAAAATGTGACTCATTTTGATATATTGCCACCGAAGCGAACTCATATTCTTACGAAAGTAGAGTATGCAACAAGAGCATCACAAAACGACGTGTAGCAGAATAAGACTTCCGCGACTCATTCGTCGTACTCTCGCGTATATAGTAAATTTATACAATTGGACTCATACACATGTGTGTGTATATTGTGTAACGATTCCGAGTCTGAGATCACTTACGTCACGGCCAAAGCAGAATTTATAACCAAAGTCGCAGTTAAAGTTGTCCGGTATATTGCACTAATGCAGCCTTTATGACCTTTTTATAACGAGATTTAACAGCGTCTGGACCGTTATGACGGAAAAATATAAAAGCTTAGATGACGGTGTGAAAGAAAGGATAAATTTTGCCCAAAGGATGCGCTGCTAACGTTGAGGCACTATTAAAATAATAATCCTTTTTATGTTATCGGACAATATTTAAATTATTATTTATTACCTGTTTAAAGATTTTACAACCACTGCTTCACTGGTTGATATTTACTTGTTTTAAAGTAGTAAAATATAGATTTAATTTTATAATAATAACTTATGTTTTAAATATATTCTGCACTACTTCCTCTATATAAAAGTATATTTGTATATACAGTAATCTCTCGGTGGTAAAATAATTAACGAGCAATTTGTTTTTCTCACTCAATAGACTTAAAGAACGCAACTTCAATAAAAATAAAAGCATAGATCTTTTATTGCTTGATATAAAAAATGCTTTCAATACGCTGTGACAAACTAATTAATACATAAAATATTTAAATAATAAAAGCCCGATTATTTTTATATATCAGGGTATTCGCCTATATCACAAATTTAAATTTACTTAGCATATAATTAAACGAGCGTGCCGATATTATGACCCTAAGACCAGTATTTGACGAAAAAGTGTGCTACAAATTATAAATAATATTCTACTGCTATTATAAAAAAATTAAGTAAACGATTAAACAATTATATTAATACCATACAGAAAAATCATCAAAACGTAATAAACCACTAATTTTAAGTATTAATTATTACTATAAAACTTAACTTTAAGTGTAAACATTAAATACCCATGTCCTCAAAATTCAATTTTAATAGCTCAATGTTTCAAATAAAGAGATATCAGCTAATTTATACTCAACTAAATGTTGTAAATTATTTTAAGTACTCTATTTTTTTAATTCATTAGTGAATATAAAACAGCGCCTAGTGTCTTAATTTAATATATGTTTTTTATATACTTTACGTCTCAAATAGGCGAAAACGGTATTAAAACATCTGATGAATATTGTTTTTTTTATTTAATTTAACTCATAAATTAACCAAAAAAGTGTAGAGAAAAAATACTTATATTTCATAGCAAGAGCTTTAAACTAGCTTTTTTTTAATGCATTTAATGTTTCATATATAAAAATAGCTTTAATATATTATAAAATATCTAATATTTATATCATTATTTTTTTATCTTTTATGTCTATATTTTACATAAAAAAATTAAATATTTAAAATAATAATGATACAAAAAATAAAATCTCTATAATAAAATTTTTTTTAGTTAAATTATTTAATATATGTAGATACATATAAACGCTTCAAGTCGTCTCAAAGATCGACTTGAGCTCTTGGAATCCATCTAGGCATTCTGGTTTCTTGATGTTTTTCATTTATTGATAAAAGAATTCTTATTTTCATATTCATTAATTTTATTAATGAGGAATAAGAATTTTTATTTTCACAACTCAAAATTTTGATAAATAAAAAAATATATGTAACATATAATATGTGATTATATTAATATTGTGGATATCACTATATTGTATATGTAATATATCTTCACGGTTTTTACATATATACAACATATTATTAAGTACATTACCAAACATTATTCTTAAAATATGTTTTTAAAAGGCACTTACCATCTTAAAATTTAATCGGCCATCCTTATGTTAGAAAATTTTTAGCGGAAAACCAATCTGTGATAAGCTCCCATACATTTTTGCAATCTGTTGATTCCCATGTAAAGTGTTTTTTTTTTTCAATATTAATTATTAATGTTGTTCTTAGATTATCAAAATAAAAGTAAGGTCGATTAGATTAGCTGAGAAAATCATAATCATATTTTTGCCATACAAATACTTTTTTCAAGAATATAGACATATTTTTAAGAATTAAGCAAAAACACAACCCTTTTATGCACTGGTTAAAAAAATGCAGAGGTTTTTAAATATTTTTAAATATTTGTACAATTTTAATTTTTAGCAATCTTAATTTGGCCTTCATCTTAAAAAATTCTTGAGATATAATACTTGAAAAAACACTTAATTAATATGATTGCTAGACGAGATATGAAAACTGCTATTTTCTCAGGACACTAGGATCGTCTCGGTCGATTCGGCGTTGTTCCGCTTAATGTGAATTTACTAATACTCTTTTAATTCCAATTCGGAAGCGAAATGGTAATTTTATGGTCAAGTATTGTAACGTTTAAGCTCATAAAGGTGTCCCAAAATTAACGCAAGTTTTGAATTTGCCGTCATTTGTGCATTAAATATTGAGAGCTGAGAGTTTAGGGTTAGTCAAAATAAAAAATAATCATATCCTATGTACTTTACGATTCACTAAAAAAAGAACAATCTAAAGACCAAAAAATGTGTTTTCTATTTAATTCAAATCTTGCGTTAATTTTGAGACACCCTATATATCATTAAGAAATAGGAGGAACTCAAACGTTTTTTTATTCCTCGGTTCTTTAACCTAAATAATAAAATATCGATTTCTTCTTCGTGTTAATTCGGCTGAACCTTAATTTATTTTAAGTCAGAAGTGATCTGGTATCAAATTCTTGATTAAAGCATCTAAAAAAAAGGGATTCATTATGACTGTGCTTTGGCTTATATATGCTTAAGAAAAAATAATAGTTTGCAATCAAAGGAACAAGACAATTTGTTATTGTATAATGACGATCTTGTTGCAAAAATCTGTCAAATTAGTAATTTTATGGAGTGATTTTTCAGATGGATAAAAAAATATTTAATTTCTTAAACCATCTATTGTAAAACTGACATGCCGTATACTGTCTGAACAAACATCCAGCCAAGAGTTAGGGCATCGCCCTCGCCGAATAAATATGAAATTTCAAGAAACTTTTTTTTAAAATACAGTCATTCCTCGCAGTTTTTATCGCGCCTCTTTCTCGCGAACGTAAGCATAAAAAAAAACTCCTCAAGTGATAACACAAAACAAACATTCGACAAACGACACGTTTAAGGACATTGATACGCAAAAAATAATTTCGAACGATTAATTTTCATTGTTATCTTGGTATTATATTTTTTTGTAAGGAAGACAAATAGCGTTATGTGCACATAGACAGGGCGTGAGCAATTCGCTCGTGAAATAAATAATGCAAAACAAACACGGTACCATCGAGTTGTCGCAAAAATGAATTGAGTGCAAACAAAATAATTGAAAATGAAAAAAAGGGCGGCCAGACAGACAGACAGACGCAGTCTGTGTTTGCTCAACATCTACGGAAGCCAGCTGTAAACAACTGTTTTGTCCCCGGGTTATGCAACAAAACTAATCCAATCTTTAAAAATACAGTTTTTATACAACTAGATATTTATTGTATCGTTTGTGTTCTGCAGGTCAAAGCCTCGGATAGTGCCACCGACTGGAAGGAGGGCGTATTCTGAAGCTGAATTACAGGCGGCTCTTAGAGATATTCAATCTGGAAAACTAGGAACACGCAGAGCGGCCGTTCTATATAACATTCCCAGATCTACACTTAGAAACAAGGTGTATAAACTAGAGAGAGAAAGGGAATCTCGATTGCCTGGATCGCTTCCATCGTCGATTGACAGAGGTGAGATTGATAGTATTATATATAATTGATTACGGTTTATAATGGTTTATATTTGAATTCGCAGATGATTCCAATGATATTGGAGATGAGCTCGATGATGATAAAGACTCTTTGATGGACGATGATAAGGAAGAAGATAGAGAGATGAATCGACCCCTTCTCTCGATGGAAGATATTCTACGCTTCTCTCAAATGGACAATACTACTGAGAACCTACAGAAGCTGCTTCAGAAAGGCGGTCAGAAGTTCTTCGATATGGAGAGTCCTAAGAGAGACGCTGTTCCGGATTTGTGGTCCTGCATGGATCCAAGTACTATGACTCCTTATATTCAATCGTTTTTGATGGCCAACGCTCTCGGAAAACCCGAAGAGAGTACGTTACCGATGCCAGAAATAGCCAGATTGCTCGCCGAGGAACAACGCAATATCCTCAAAGAGCAGCTACTTAAACACGATCACCTCAACAACGGCAAACCTTCTGAGCAATCTGAAGACGATACGCTCAATAAGAGATTGTTTTCTAGACAGAGCTCTTCGGCTAGCTCGGTTATAACTAAGAATGAAAGATCCACTCCTGGCAGAAAAACCGATTCGCCGGAAGAGCCCATGGAGATCGTAGATCAAGATGGTTGCGGGGAATCTAGAGACTCGCCTTCCAACGTTATCCTCAAAATTCCGTCCTTCAAACCGCTGGCGACGACGCCCAACTCGAACAAAAATGGAGGAGAAGCTTTTTCTGGACCGGCTACGCCTCCGCATCCGTATTTCAGCCACAGCCCTCATCCAGATCAGAGCTCTACGCCGCGCGCCTCCGATCACTTATCTCCGCCTTTAGTGCATGTTAAAGGGCAGTCGTTCTCTATAAAAGACGTCATAGCCAAAAGCATCAGCCAAAAGTTCCAGCAGCACGTTCCGCCCACGAACCACAATGACCTGAATCAAATGTCCAAGCTCGCCGCTCAGAACGCGGAAGCGATGGAGAGCTTGAACGCGTACAAAAGAGGAGGACTCACGCCTCCCATGGGAAGCCAGAACATATCCGTAATCAAGAACTTAGCGAGTCACGACCTCACTAGAAACTTCAGCAACTCTTCGTCGAATCAAAGTCAACAGAACAACGCGACGGGCGGAAAAGGCACGAGACCTAAGCGAGGGAAGTACAGAAACTACGACAGAGACAGTCTGGTGGAAGCAGTCAAGGCAGTACAAAGAGGAGAGATGTCGGTGCATCGCGCTGGGAGCTATTATGGAGTTCCGCATTCCACGCTAGAGTACAAAGTCAAAGAAAGACACTTGATGAGACCGAGAAAGCGCGAGCCTAAAAATCCAAATCCAGACGATAAACTATCGACTTCTTCGCTGACGAGCAAACCGTCGGAGATACCCGGGAGTGGAATATTGAGAGTCGATAAACCGAAACTAGTTCAGAAACCTCCGACAAAACCGACGTTTCCGACTAGTTCGCCTAATGGCTTGAAGATGCCGACTATGTTCGATCCTGCGTTGGCTTTGGGATATAATCCGGGACCTTTTCCATTCTGGCCGCATGCTCCGGCGTTCGCTGGATTGCCAGTCGATTTTCCACCTAGGAATCCGGGGACATCGGGCTCTTTTCAGCCCGAGTCGTTTTTCGCATCTCAGATGATGCAAAGACTGCAAGAAGAATCTTCGAGACATCCGAACGTCGGGTCGCAAAAGACGCCTAATTCTTTGCTGAAATCCGCGAGGGACGTGGCTGAGTTTTACGAGGGAGCCGGCGGTGCGAATGGATCTTTTTTGGAAGGAATCATAAGGACGACTCTAGATCAGAACAATCAAAGATCGAGGGCAGTTGACGATCAAGACGGGAATCGCAGACTGCGGCCAGACGACATGATGCTGGCGGAAGAGATGCGGGAAGCCGTTAGGAAAGTCAGAGCGACCAGAGATCCCACCCCAGCTGCTACCTCCTCGACTCCGACACCTGAGGCTGCGGGCAGTCCGTCGCCGCACCCCACTTAGTGAAATGACTCCCACTTGTGGCCGCGTCGCTATCGTAACCACTCGTGGTTTTTTTGAAAGCTCGATCGAGAGTGGACGAATAGTTGCCTTTTAGTGATTGTTTGCCATTAAAAACACGATCCATAGAAAAAGAGATTCGAACAAATTTAATATCGTTGACTTCATATATCATTAAAATACATATTTTATCGCTCACGTTTTTTAAGACTTTTTAAAAAAACCGATACATATCAAGCGTAAGACACAAAAATAAAATTTATTCTATCAATGACCAAGTATTGTTAATGGAGTTTTCTATGGATCATTAGTGAAAAACAGCGTCACCGTGGCAAAGTTTAAGCTTTAATCGTGTTTGGACTCGAATAGTTCGTGGCAGATTTATTATTATAATTATGAACATTTGTATAGGAGGCGCTCGAGTGCGTATTAAATCTTGCCAGTATTTGGTATATGTTTTTATAACGAAAAAATGATATAACAGACAAAGTGAGAGGTAAGTTGCATTTCTTCTATAAAAAGCCTTCAGACTTTTATCTCGGAGGAAATCAATGTGATAGTCGCTGCTAATTTGCGAGGATAAAATCCAAAATTTAACATATAAAACACCCTATTGATAATTTTAAATCCAATTTAAATATTATATACTTTGACGGGGCGCGAAGGGTCCCGCTCGTTGTTGAAAAATGTAAAATAGATGTAATTCATATAATGATGATTATATTTTTGACATGGTGTACTAATCATAAGAACAATCGACGCGTTTCGGTGAATGTGGACGAAAGCATTTATATTCAGAATTTAATCCAAAATGATTTACAAGATATTTTTGATGTTCTATCTCTCTTTAAAACATTTAATCGATATTTATGAAAATAGCATTGTGTTCTATATATTATTACATATGTGCATCTAAGTGTTTGGCGTTTCAAAATTGCATTATATATTATATATAGGGCTACCATACGTCCCCGATTCGACAGGGACAGTCCCGGTTTTTTAAATTTATGTTTCTGTTCCACGAAATTATGGTAGCCTTACATATGTATATTGCCTGAAATTAACTGTATTTATTAATCTTGTCGTTGTATTAAAAATATTATTAATCCTACGTTGATGTTCATGTGAAAATAATCTAAATTAATCTAAAAAAATATATCTTTGTGTCTTGATCGTTGCGTATACCTCACATCAAAATGTAAGATTAGCATTTTTCGTATATACATCTTTATATACATTATATGTGAATATGAATATTTAACGGGATGTGTATTTCCATATTTATATATTCGTGTTTCGTTATTTACTTACGACGGTGTCATTATTAACTTATTTCTAAGTGAAAAAACTAGATATGGGGTAATTCAAAAATTGTTTTTTTTTCTTCAAAATTTCGTCGTATCGTTTGGTGCTTTAAAAGCTCAAAGGTGTATTTAAATAGCGATCGAATGGATAAGGTATGCCACCCGGTTTATAAATATTTAATCCGCATTTCAATAACCCGAAAAATAAAATGATATCACTCGCCAGTAAAAAATTACATATCATTTCTAATATCATCTATCTATATACAACTTACATATGTGTTATGTATTATAAACGATATATTTATCCTTTTTTTTGTAAATATAATATGGGATTAATGCAATTTTAGTTTCTAGTAAATTGGATTGTTTTTTTGGAGTGACATGACGATGGTTTTTGAGTTACTCCCATAACTGTATTTTCGTGTGCTTTCATATGATATATTTTTACTTATAACGCGATAGTATTCGAAATGAAAAAAGTCATGAAAAGTAAACATTAAATTATATCTATCTGTGATTATCCAAAATTTTGAATGTATATTTTCTCTAAAGATATGTTAGATGAACACGGATGCATTGATCCGTAGATACTTATTAAAAAAACAAAATGGGAAAGGAACTTTTTTCAGCAAGGGAGAAGTTGATCGGCTCGGTATATTATATAAGAGAAATGATTAAATTAAAAATTAAAACAGAACTTTTAACTTGTTTTTAATTGAAACAAAGTGCAATTAGAACAATTTGTTATATTTACAACATTTATTATATATATAACATATATATAAAATAAGTATATATATTTACCTTTATATATATTTACCTTAAGAGGGAGATTGTTTTTCTTTATAAGGGAGAGAAATAAGATTGATTATTGAAAAATTGGTATTTATAATAGAACATATTATTGCAGTTTTCTGGAAAACAGCGCCGAAAGTGTCATCAGTTAAGAACTTGGAACAGTTTTTTTTTTGTTTT
The DNA here is from genome assembly GCF_051122295.1 of Plectrocnemia conspersa. Lineage (NCBI taxonomy): Eukaryota > Metazoa > Arthropoda > Insecta > Trichoptera > Polycentropodidae > Plectrocnemia > Plectrocnemia conspersa. Next base: position 29,739,133 of record NW_028277177.1, on the reverse strand, counting down.
ATTTAGATTGTCTCTGTTATTTCTTTGTATATGTATATACTCTTTTTATTGATTATTTTTGGAATCGGTGTTCCTTGATATCTAAGCGCTGTTTAAAACAAATCCCTCTTTCGACAAAGCCTCTCACAATCACAACCAACCAATAACCAAACCGATACCGACAGTTACAGAGCCATTCAATCCATTGGTGTTATGTTATATTTGGAGCTAAAGTTTTCTCGGCTCTAGATAGTTTTTCATCAGTGGACGGTTCGCCTTCTACAAAACCGGATTCAAAACAAAACCAACCACAACTTACATGCAAAGATACAATAATATACGCTACAAAATATTTAAAGAAAGAAATAAACAAATAATAGCAGATTTATAAGATCGTAACGTTACATAGCAAATTCGCCCGCGATCACAATATGGACAGATGCATATTTTCGTTGGACCAAATATTTTTATGTTATCAACATAAACATATCCATAGAATCGTGGTGAGATGTAATCAGTTTAGATGAATTGTTGGAATATAGTTATTTTTGGATTTATTGTTCTTTATAAATTGTGAATAACTGATATGATTAATTAAATGAAAAATGTGAAAAAATGTATCAATCGCGCAGCGCGATGTAAAAAAATAATCTTAAATGTTTGGTGCTTGTGGGAGTTAGAGCTCCCGATTTTTGGTTTCAAAAGTCTATGTAAAAAAATATAAATTATTAAAAAATCTTATTATATTGTGTGCTAAGCGTCACTCGGCAACAATGTTGTTTAAACTGTACATTGCAACCATTTGGATGTTTTTGTAAAATAATATTTTTTAACATTCCAACCAAATATGTGCCAGAAACATTTTTTTGTATTTTTCAAAATGCAGTTTTTTAGATGTTAAGGGCGAGGCCTCGAAAGTGAGACGCTTCGACAAAAAATATAAATCGACATGATTTTACATGAAAAAAATATATATATAGTCTAAGTGTATTAGATTTATATTAAGCGTTTAGTTCGTAAGTGAGTACCTATCCAAATGATTGACCTACGAGGTCACTATCATTTTAAATGTTTTTTAAAAATTAAAATGGAAAATATATATATATTATATAAATATATATTCTTACTCGTGCGATGGTTTACTATCAGTAGTTAGGTAAAATATAAAAAATATAGTAAGTCGAGTTAATACACAGCTAGGATGGTCAAACGTTTAGTAGGAGTATTGCGGCCATCTTGTCTCGTTCGAGATGACCGTCATACCGATTAGGTCCTCGACTTACGTGCGCCAAGTCGAAGACTCCCTAGTTTATAATTGAGTAATATTTTAAATAAACAAAAAAAAATAAACCTATTTAGTATGTGTTCAAAATTACGTGCAATTTTAACACCTTAATTTTTAACTTTTTTCAAACACATCAATTTCCATATTTCTCAATGTGATATCTAGTTATTATCTGAAAAATTTAATGATAGATACACTGTACGAAAGTCCAGTGCTATTGATTTAGATTTTGCAGAAGATATATTGTAAATATACGTATACATCCTTTGCGAAATCGAAACGATTAATTATTCTCCTTTTCTACCTTTTTCATATAAAAAAAATCACCTGTTTGTTATTTTTTGTGGTCCAAGTTTTTCACACATTGTCGTGAATGATATCTATATTTACAAAAAATGATGAAAAAATATTTATCTTTAAAATAAAAATTTAAGAAACACCCGTTCGATCGGATGTTGATGTATACGCCCTGAAATTTGCTAAAAAAATATTTTAAACATTCCAAAAAACACATGGAAATTAAATCTTGAAAAAAAACATTCCTCAACTCTTTCGGATCGATTAAAAAAAACCCACATTCCAAAATTGCCGTATTTTAAATCAAATTAAATACAATTTCAGTGTTTTAAAAAAAAAAAATATACGTTCGCACTTGAAATTATTTTTGCCTTTTACACAAAAATGTTTTCCTCGAAAAATTATATTAAATAAATGTCGGCTTATAAAGCGTGTTTCTTCTATGACTTTCACGAACAACTCTATTATTGTATACGTAGTATGGATAACATGTTTTTTATAACCCCCACACACCCACCCATTTTAACGATAGATAGCATTTAATAATTCCCATTTTTATTACATACATATTTCGATTCGTTCATAAGGAATTGACATTCCAATGTATGTAAAGTTATTGTTAATATTTGCGTTTCTTATCATTTATACATATATATATATTAATGAAAAGACATTTTTACCTGGTAATGTTTTAAGCGATATTGACGTTTTTTAATTGATGAGTATTGAATATACTTTGGTCATTATTCACACTTATTTTTTATACGTAGGGATTAAATTAATTAAAAATATGATACACAGAAACGTGCATGGTTTACTTAAGTCGTTTAGAAATTATGGAAAATTATTTTTTATATTATTCCTATGAATTTATTTAAGCGATTTTTTTAATAATTATTATTTTAGTATTATTATATAATACAGGTACAATTTTACAATTATTGAATATTGTTAAATGTTATCTTAGATAATTTATTGAAAAAACGAATCGAGCCAAAAAGTTTTTTCGTAAAACGAAGCTCTACCTGTACATATTCATAAAGTATTTTTTTTTACATCTTAACATTTTTCGTAATACGTAGTTTAAAAGGCAAGAACGTTATAGTTAAAACATCGTTATGATTGTATGCGTTTTTATTGTATTCGCAATTTTTTTAATGTATTTTCTTATTGTGTGTCTGAAAAATTATGTCTTTACTTATTTGTTGCACACGATTATCTGTTGTGAGTGTGTTTGTGTAATGTAATATACACATACATGTACGAATATAATATATTGTTTTCTTATTCATATATATATTTAAAAAAAATAAAAGTGTCTTTCTTCATTGAATATATTATAATTGTCTATTATTTTGTTATTAACTCGATGATGTTTCTGTTTTATTATATGATTATCGATAATTATTATTAAATTGTTCTTACTATTGGAATGATTTAGACAAAAGATTTAAGGCGATTGTGTTCAATAAATACAATATATATACGTGTATAACTATTGTTTAAGTTAGTGCAGGATTGTAAAAATAAAATAAAGTTAACATAACAAGGCAATAGAACGATAGTTTGGATTTTTTAGAAGCTAGAAGCTTTATTATTTTTTTTAGTTTATTATTTTGTTAATCTCTCGCCGTCTTTTTATATTTCCTCTCTACATAAAAAAAAGCTTTTCTTGTGAGTCAGAAAGCCGATGGTTAAATATATTTTTCTCTGTACAAAATCGATTACAGCTTGATTCGTTTTATATATAAAAATAGTGAGCAGGGACCAAACCAGTGTGAAAATAAATTTTTAAAAATAAAATCATATCCAAAAAACACAAATCATTCTAACTTTAAAACACAACAAACACAACACGACACACACTATTTAAAAAAATCTGTATCAGACAACTATTTTTAATCAAAAGGGCACCATGATGAAAACAAATTTTCGATTTTTCCATTTTATGTATATGTATTCTTTTCACTAGTGTAATAGCTAAAGAGTTGTATTATTACTTATTATGTATGTATTATTATTATTATTATTAAATAGATCCTTTTTGCCATTTTTTCATTAATATATGTTCAAACTGTGACCATTCGCTATATAGCTTTTGTTAATTATTTTGTAACGTTGAATAATGTAAATGATATATTAATTAAATGTATACCATTCCATTTTTGACAATATGTGTGTTTTGAATACGATAAAAGACGTTTTTTGAAATTTAAGTAAAAAATATGAAAAAAGGTAAAAATAGAAGCTTCTGATCGATGATTTAGTACAATATATACTTTATATATTATATATTTAAAAAACCTTGACTATTGTTCATCTTCTTCTCATTCTGAACGAACTGACGTATTTTTAAGTGTGAAAAAATATTTTCGTGTATCGTTTGTATTTTTCAGCGTTTTTTCACCGTATTTCATCATATATACATACATATTATATATATATTTGTATTTTTAAAATGTCGGCATTGTGGGGATTGTTATTTTCAGAGTATATTGAAAAAATATGTTATCATGAAATAATGAAAAAAAAATACAACTTGAAATCTGAAAATTATACCTAATATAAATAATATTGTACTATATTTATATTGTGACAATGGAATAACCAGTATTTATAATACTGTAATAAAAGATATATAAATAACTCATTTATTTTATTTTCAACAATCAACAAAATCCACTTATTTAACATATTATGACTCAATTCGGTAAGTCTTAAATTTTTCTGAATCATAAGTATTAATATATTACTAAGCCCATACCATATATAGAATCGTGAGTAATATAATATATTAATCATCTTCCGGTATATAGACTCGATAATATTCTGATCGAGTTCAAGAACAGTGACTAGTATTAAAAAAATATTGTTTGTAAATTTCTTTCAAGCATTAAATATCATACATTTTTATTATTTTTAACGATCAAGACTTTACAAGTTTCAACAATAATTATATAATTTTAATTCAGTTGTCAACTCCTACAATACGATTGTGCGAGCAAAGCGTCTGTGTGTTTTGGATTAAAAGTCGTGATGCTCACTGCTCTATATAATACAAAAAAAAGACATTTTTGTATAAATCAAAAGCTTTTATAAACTAATAAGATTAATATATTTATTGAATAAAAATCAATTAAACATCCTTCAATTTTAAAAAATAAATATCAATAAAAAAAATGTAATAATAAATATATTATTTAATTTCTAAAATTAATTCTGTCAAAATATAATTTATTTCAAAAAAAAAATATTCTTTTATTTCATAATCATTATATTATTAAATTAAATATATGAATTTAAAACGGCTTGAAAAATCTTTGTACCACAAAAGGCTAAATCAGCAGGTCTTAAAACGGTCAAAAATCTTTTAGTAAAGTTGTTAAACATAAACCTCTAAATTAAATCATAGACCTCGATGACATAGCCAGTGATTTTAAAAAGACAAAAATGAGCACCACCATAAAAAATCATTTTCGCAGATTAAGACAAAGTACACGCAGAAAGATTAAAAGGATTCTGTTGCCAGTTCGCTTTGCCCGCGAACTGGCAACAGGCTGCGTGTGGTAAAATTTATAAAACGGATATTAACATTATATTGTTTGATATTTATTATTAATAATTTGTATTAGATCATAATAATATAAAAACGTATTATTTCCAATTTGGAGCGCCATTTCAATACGATACAAGGTTAATTTAGATATGATTTTCTTATTAATAAGGAAAACGAAGTTGCAGGGTCTAAAATCTAAATCGCCTCAGAAACCTTTATTGAAGTCGTGGATTAACCCTTTAAAAACTTTAAAAGCCAAAACAGAATAATATTTAAATATTAATAAATAAAAATTTCTATATTATAGAAAAAAAATAGAAAAATGTGAACACATCATGACTTTAATGGATAACTTATTTTTTAATAGAACATGCTAATAATATCCCTTTTTAAAACATTATATGTCTGACAACTAAAACAAATATTCAATGTATTATGTATTTTAAGCAAGTTAGTTTATCTGAGCAACCGAGGTCAGAATTGAAATGAGAATTTTCTTACTAATAATTAGGGCTCTTAATTATTTTTTTAGTTTTCAAAAATCGACTATGTCAAAGGCTTTTTCAAAATATTTATTCTTGCAATAAAAAATTGTCACTGTTTTGGTGTGACATTTATAAATGGTATGGCTTATATTTTCTTTCATGTTTATATATTTTTTATTATCTGACCATCATGAATTGACAGCTATTCCTAATGCGTCACGATGGCCAATATTAGTATATGCTTATATGTAAAAAAATATTGATTAATTCAGTCTCTCAATAAATTAGGTTTTAATATCAATAAATATAAAATGATTAGATTTCATGAGACAATGTAAACAAATTTTACACAACTAACATAATGTATTTAAAAAAATATCAATGCACACTGATAAATACATCTAAATTACTATATCCTATAGAACTTGTTATGAATCACTACCTTTATACAACTATCAACTATTAAAACGCGTAAAAAATAGATTCCTTACTTATAATAATTTTAAATAAGAAAACTTTCGTTTTTTCTAGATTCCATACTCTTTACTAAACAATTTTAAACTTAATTTAATAGATGATGAAAAAGTTAGATAAGATTAGATATTTTTTTCTAAGTCTGTCTGTATTAATCGGTAAAGCTATTAAAAAATACTAATCACACGCAAAAACATGAATTAAAATTGTGTATGAAAAGAGACTAAATTTTTCAGTAAGAAATGTTTTTAATATATGCTGTGTCAGTCGTCATGTTTCAATATAAAAATACCTCCATATTCGTATGGAAAGTTAAGTGAAGTTTTTTCACACGCACTCGCGAAACGAATCCTTGAACTCGCGAGCTCGTAAATTCAGGATCAGCCGAAGAAAAATGAAAGTGGCCGCCCGCCGCCATTTTGGCCGCCATTCTTCGCATCCGCTCGAGGATATTTTCGTACCAAACCAAATTCGACCATGAAAACGAGTTTCTTTGTGTCCACTCGCACGCACCGCGAGTACTTGCACTTGTGTTATATTTTGCCCGTACTTGCACTAACACAAACTCGCGTTTCTTTTTTTGCCCATTTCGGCTCCTCGAAGGTTGTCTGGCTTTTCGGGATGTTGAAGCCATGCGAATGATGGCGGTTCAAGGTTCACCATAAAGACGAACAATGGAGCCGGCTTTAAAATACTGACCTTGGCAAGCAGACCATAAAACTCGACGAGGAGCGATTTTCGGCGACCTTCGTGCTGCGCTTTTTAACGACGCGATTTCGCTTTGCTGGGAATCGAGGAGGGTTCCGACGAACCAGCGTGACGGAAACACGGTGGAGGAAATCGCTTTCCCAAAATACACTGCCCAAAATAATTTCGTGGAGTTTTTCACTAAAGTGGCAGCACGTGAGCTGAAATTTTACTTGGAAAATCAAGGAGAAACAGATCATATACTATTAGGATAATAGGAAAATAATTGCGGTCTATGACCTTTGAGTTCGTATACAAACACTCGAAATACACTAGATTGTTAAGAACCTTGCCACGTAGTAAGTTATCGAAATGATTAAACACCTGATAATCTTTGGCTAAGATGTCTAGTGTATATTATAAATGCGCTCGTTCAACTTTTGGAGGGTCAATCGTATAATGTGTGATTGCGCTTTGTCATTCAAGAGAATTGGAATTTATCTATTGATTAGTGCGGGGACTAATTTTTGATTTATTATGTCAATCTCTTGACAATGATTATACCTATTATTTTACTTGAATTTTCGTTTCGCGAAATACTTCGGAACTTAATTTTCGTCCAATCATTGTGCAGTTATGTAGTCGTAAGGGGTCTACTTTCAGTCGTTTGTCACAATTAGGGATTGTAATAATTTCTAATACTAGTACCTATTACCGAGAGAAAAAACAGTCAATACTGGTAATGCCAGTATTACCATTATTATTATTAATATTTTAATTAATATTCAACATGATAATTGATTCTGATAACGTAACTCAGTAGGCATAAAAATATCAGTAATCAGCTATTCTAACAATTTCACAATGACTCTAAACCGCATTAAGATTAGAATTATCAAAAAATTATATTATTTTTTACATGAAATCCCCCGTTGATTCGTGTCAAAGTCCAGTCAATCGCACACTATCGCCAGGCCAATTTCGCTTTCGAAAACCAACATTTTGTGAGCGAGCGAGAGAGGAAAAAATGCATATGCACCACGGCTAGAGCCCGGTAATAACAGTCGAATTGACGAAATAATTGCGACCCTCGGTACGTTTTAAAATGTGCCGTGTTCCGACATTACCGCACGCGATCCGTAGATTTGGCCGGACAAAGGTGGTCGTTCGGCCCGAGATGCCTGAATAAGATAAGCGACATTCGTTTTAATTAAGACTGCAAAAAAAATTGCAAAGCCTTTGGGAAAATCGGCAGTCGCTTATTTTGTTATTAAGTTTTCTTTCTAGTTTCATAATACGCTAGTCTATGATTTCCTCCAAAGTGTATTAACCCATTTGTTGCCGAAATCCGATATATTAGATTTTTACACTTTAACGAGAATTTATGAATCTGGCGTCAAATACATTTTTAATGAAATGTGAGGTATTTTATTAAAAATAAATAATATTTTTAATAAACATATATTTTTTAATGTCTAATACGTTGATATTTAATAATAATCCCAAAAGGCTAGGCAGTAAATGGGTTTTTAAAAGCAAAGTATTTCTTTTTAGTTGGGCTTATGATTTTTAAGCCAAACTAATTTAATCATTTTTTTTTTTAATATTTCACTCTTACGAATAAAATTTAATCATTGCATTACTATTTAATAAATAAATGTGAGAGAAAATAAGATTTACAGTAAACTTTTACAAAAAATAATTAATTTCCCCTGCTTGTAATGTACATTGTTATTTTTAAATAATATAATTGTTTTAAAACAATAAATTTTACCGTTGATAAATGCTATCATAGTAAAAGAAAAGAGAGCGCGAATTTGGCATCTTATGGCCAAAAATAAAAATGATTGTATTTGACATTTAATAACAAAATGGCGCTGAATCGACGAATAAGATATCGTCTAGTTTGCCGTTTGAAAACAAAATGGCACCGGAAAAGTTTACAAGGTCAGTCAAAATTGAAACGCATAAAACGACGCTCGATTGATCACGGCTTGCATATTTTAGGCTTTGTCGATCATGCTTTATCCAAGGTTGAATTAAACAAGTTCGCTGCACTCGGAAGGTTCAGTTGAGGGTCGTTTTTTAATTCATTTTTTCGGCGAAAAATTCATAAACTTTTCACTATCTTGTAAGTTGCCGGTACGCTAGTTTTTCCCACACGTGCTGTAATTTAGCGGCGCATTTAATTCATGGGCGGAAGAAAATGGGTAATTTTCGAACAATTTTCGTTAATGTTGCCACTGTAAAAAATATTGCAGGTACATTTTTAAATCGTTTCGTATGAAAAGGTGCAATTCAAGCCTTGTTAGGAAATATTTTTTTAATTGAAATCTAACCGGTAATTTTAATTATATTTTGGTTCATTAATAATAATATTTATTATTCTAAACCATAAATTTGGTAGAATTAATATAAATGAAGTTAGATCCATTGAAACGTACAGTAACTTTATTGCTTGTTTTTACACTGATTTTCGATTTATTTACACCGTGACCTTTTGTACATCACAGTTTACATCGTAATATTTTAATATATATAAAAATAGCCATAAAGTTGTTTATATCAAAAGTTCTGCTTTAATAATGAAAATCCGATTAGCAATTTTTCTTACAAAATATAAAAATATATAATACAAAACTACAACTTTAAGAGACGCACTTTGACCGTCTTATAAGCAATAACAAAAATAATTTTTCAGCTCTTTTCTGCCCAACTATCTGAAAAAAATATAATTCTAACTAATTAAATTACTTCCATAAAAAGTGTAGATTTTTCTAAAAATAATTGTTTTTTGTGCTCTCTTATTGATCAAAATTCGGTTTATATGCTTAATTAAATTTTTGATATTATTATAAAAAGTCGTAATTTTGGGGTGCAAAAAAATATTGCATACTTATTTCAAGCTAACTACAGATGTTATTTATCGTTCGCAATTCACCGCCAGCAATTAATCGCTAGTATTTTACCGGCACGTCAGTTGATCACATGAACAATTTATAGACTACAATACAATAATTTATATAAATTTATTAGTCATTTAAAATTAAAAATATGGTTTTCCTATAAGTGAATTAATACAGTTTCACTGATGTTGACTAGTGGAATTATAAATCAATTATTATAGCTTAGTTAATAAAATTATATCCATACTATTAAAAATATAACTTTACTGTTACACTTGTGAAACGTCCATTTGCTGTTCAAACACAAACCTAACCTAATAAAAGTTCTAAAACTAATTATAAATTTTTAACTTTCATTAGATTAATTAGTTTAGGTTAGGTTTGGGTTTGAACAGCAAATGGGCGTTTCGCAACTGTCAAATTGAGCTGTATAGACATTTTAGAACAGCATATAATCTTAGTATGTGAAAATACTTTGATTTAAAATATATTCTTTTAAACCTTCCACAGTTTGTATAAATACATATTATTGTTTCCAGACGGTAAATATGCTAGCGATAATTTGTAGGCTTTAAATTGATTATGACGCGGCGGTAGCTTGCTAGCGATTAATTGCTGGTGGTGAATTGCGGCCGATATTTTTTTCTAGACTGAATATGCAATATATCCTCTAAGATGTTCGAATCAATTAAGGAGCTTGATGGTACTGTGCACCTAGTGCGAAGTACCTTTAAGTTTTTTCTCTGGTCTGGTTGATATCACTCTCGATATCAATATTTAAAAAAAGTTTTTCTCATACCTGTACACATAGGAATATAAATACTGTCTATTCTGATTTCCCACAAAGTTCTTACGCCGCGGTGTACACTTTACAAACTTGTTGCTAGAAGCGACTGAAGAACTATCTTTTATTAATAGTCTGCGAGGAATAACAAAGGAAAATATGTTTAGCCCACTTGATAAAGCATTTACAATGTTTAATTAGAAGTGAAATCGATTAAAATGTATTTGTAAAAATATGTGCAGAACGGGTTGAGGCTTAATTGTAATAAAATATGGCTTGTGAAAATGCAACGTATTTAAGGCCTCTGACTATTCACCAGCAGGTACTTTGTGGGAAATATTTCAATCTATCATGTGTTATTGAACCAGTTGTTTTAGCAATAAATTTCACTGTCGTCTGTTCTGTGACTTTTTTTATCAAAAATAAAAGCCGAATATTTTGATTTGCTCTACTATATAATAATATATAAACGCGATGGTTCAGTCATGAAAATTTTATAAACTTAGAGAAGCGATTAAAATTTTTCTCAACGGAACAGCTGCTGAAATTTTTTTAAACGGAAAACTTTTGCTGCATATATCATAGGATTTCTTAATGAATTTAACCAACAATTATGATTAAAAACAAGTGCTCATATATACAACTTAAACTGCGGTAAAGTAATTTCAGAAAATTTTGAAGGAAATCAGGTTTTTATATTTTATTTGAAGTTCACTTTAATTTTGTTTTTTGCCAAATATTTACAATACGGCTTTGCCAATACCTGATTTATGCATTGACATTTGAATTCTTAAGAGTCAAACATGGTCAAGAAGAGTCAAACACCACATAAACATATACTTATATACTGTTACGGTAGGCAAACTATATTTACATTGAATAGTGTATAATTTAGCAAATTGAAATAAAACAGGTGCTACTGAATATATATACTAAGCTTTTTAATTAAAATCCATCCACCATTAAATTGACGTTTTCAATATATTCTCTCAAGATTAATTAAAATAGATAAGGGCTCGTCTAGGCGCATCGTACGCATATAATGGACATTAAGCTTCTGTGACTTATTTTCCGGAACAAAAGTCGCCCGCGTATGAAGTGTTGCCATCAAATTACATCTCCTCGAGACAGCCAGTGGCAGTGCCGAAAAAAGCCATAGAGAGAGAGGAAGGCGTCCCCATTGAAAGCCGTGTTCGCAGCCCCCTAAAATATTATTACAAAGCAGCACCTGCCCCACTCGAAGCATCCAATTAGTCAACTCGCGTGCAGCGAAACGCCGAAGTAAAAAAAAATGAAAAAACACACAAAAGTTGCATACAGGCGGCGCATGCACCGGGGGGGAAAATTCTGCTTCCGTTAACGACCTACCTTACCCCGAAATTACGTGAGTGCATTTATTATGCGGTCTGAAAGATCTATATGCATTGGACGTGATGTCAAACGCTATATGTGACATATCCAACGATAATCCTATACTCAATGTAGTTATAGAGCAGAAATATATAAACTTTGTAGGGTTTAAATCTACTTGAATTGTGAGAAGTCTATTTAATGCGGAAAACTTCTCAAATCCTTCCTTTTATATTAAAAAATAAGCATAGAAGCTACTTTAAATAATTTATTTAATATGGCGAGATAATCAAAGTATTTTGTAAACCAACTCAACAAAAAGCGTTTTTTTATTTCATTATAATAATTCTCAAACTCCTAAAAGTATAATAGTTGTGTGTCATAACAGATTTATAATTTAAATAATCATAGATAACGGTTACTTTATATCAGATGAATGTGGAAAATTGATCAAAATTTTAACTAAACACGCAACGCCTGATCTCCCATACTTCCACCACTTAAAAACGTCATTGGCGGGTGGCCCTATATTTAAAAAAACGGTATTTTATTTCTTAAAAAATGAGATTTTTCCCAACATTATCGAATTCTTGAAATCGGACTTTGTAGCTGGACAAGGTTTGATGTGAAGTCGGGGGGCGGATAAGGGGGTGCCTGATACTTTTGAAAAAATCAATAATTTTTCAAAAATCATACTTTCACTCTACAATATTTTATCTCAATATTTACAATTTACAATTAACTATATATTACATAGCCTAGGAACGTCACTGGATATCTGTTTCTGTTAATTCTAAAAATTTCGGAATTTCCTTTTCAACAAGTAATTCTACAGCTTTTTTTATTTGTGTAATAAACTTATGCTTTGATCATTATCACAGTTACACTTATTGATTCGTGTTTCTCATCTAAAATTAATTTATTTAATGGCTATATTTTGCTATGATATTTCTTTGCATATCTTTTACATATGGAATAATTTAAATTCATCGAATTATGCTCAAAATTTTAATTAAAGTTTTTGATGATGGTCAGATTTGTAATAAAAATAAAATAAAATGATTAAACACTTTTAAAAAAAAATCTATCGACTCCTATTTGTTGGAGAAAACTTAAAATAATCAGAGAAGCTGTTTCTATTTTTCAGGCGGAGGTTTAGAGAATAAAAACCAATACTTCATAGATGAGATTCAGATTCGATTGAGAGCCAAGCAAGCACTGTTTAATCAAGGTTTAAGGGTCTACGCAGAGCTACGACGCAGAGGTGATCCAAAGAGACCAGCCTAAGACTGCTGTACAAGCTTTGTACAGCAGTTAAAAATCGTAAACCGAATTAAAATTTCTTTTCTCAAATACTAATAAATCTTGTGTTACTATTTAAAGCATTGACTATTTTTCGACAGAATCCTATGGCCACATACACGCGAGAGGTAGAAACGCCGGTGCATGTAGGGGGAAAATTCCGCTTCCGTTAACGACCTACCTTACCCCGAAATTACGTGAGTGCATTTATTATGTGGCCTAGAAGGCAGACATCGTAATGTCATCTACCTTTCGGCGATGCACGATGAATAATGCATTTAATGGCGGCGGGCGTTGCACGCTCGACAGAGCCGAAAAACCCGATGCCGTTTCCCCCATTGCGAAACTGGTCGGTTGGGCAAGGTCAGAAACGAACGGCGAACAGACAGGTTCCGAGCGAGGAGCTTTCCGAGCTTACCGACAAAGAAGCGTGGCGCTGGCGGATGGGCTGAAGATGCACCAAGCGTACTACTACGAGTGCGTTCACTTTCGGGACCCTCGTCCAAACTTCGGTAATTGCGTTTCAAGGTCACGGTTTCGTGCTGTAAAAGAAAAGCTTTCTTACTACCTTAAATCTATGTCTTTTCATATTTCCTCAATGCATAGCAATAAAGTATAGTCCTATTTCAAACTTTACTTTCAGAGGTCCAACGACAAGACATAAGTAGTTTTCCTGTTGCGGTCCTATACATGAGCGAAAAGCATATTTTATATTCACATTTTAAATCTTTCGTTGCAACTGGGTCAACACAATCAACAACTACTAAATTAATAGTGAGATACCAGACTTTATTTTAATAATTATAAACTATTATCAGATATCACTTTGCACGACCTAGCTCGATTTTATTATTTTTATATATTACGATAAAAATCCGTGATATTAATATTATCTAAAAAAAACTGTGGTGTGCGGTCTGTACTCTGATTTAATAAAAATTTTATTTATTATAATATAACTTCTTACGTTTAGATATAAATTAATTATCTACACATGTAGCTCTTGATTGAAAATATAAGTAATTACTTTAAAATTTATATATTCCTTAACGATATGTAAACATGAAAACATTCTTATTATCTAAAATTATATGTTATTTCATACGAGAGCAATATTTTTATAAATTTGATCCCACGCTATTGAAATATAATATTATATATTTATAACCTTTACCGATACTGCTATTTACGAATTTAAATATTCGAAAACACTTAGGGGACTTTAATTGTCAGAAGGATCAATTATTGGGAGAGCAATAATCGGTATGATAGATATGCCAATTGAAGCGCTGAGTATTAGGTAACTCTTGACATACATAAAATTGAAAAACCAGTATAATAAAAAAATATCTATCATGATTTCAATGCAGATAAGAATAACTAACTGTTCATTACTTATTAAACATTAATGAATTAATATTTAATGAGGTTATATGACATCAAATTAATTAGGCATTTGTGCATAGCGATTCTCAACTTATGCATATTTTGTAGTATTTATTAGTATGAATGTACACGTCTATATTCTCTTGTATTAGCCCGTACGTAGAGCTCTACACGACTACACGGGTCCCCAGGTTGCAAATGAGGGAAAACTCTTAGGAGTCAGCTATCGTGGCGACGCAGTAGCCCGGACAAAGAGCGATGAGACCAGAGCGATAACGGGTAAGCTTTCTTTATAAAATGTCACATCGCTATGACGATTTCGGGACAGCAGCGAATAAGTGTCGCCGCTTAAACTAAGAACAGCTTGACCTAGAGAGAGTCGTCGTTCCTTCTCGGATAGAAAGTACTCGTCAGCGTTGGAACGCCACCTTTATAGGAGAAGACAACTCCGAAATTGAATCTGAGGAGATAGGCCTCATAAGTCTTGTCAAATAACTTATCTAAGAGAATATAACCCTGAAAATAAATACCGAGAACAACCACTGTAGGTGGTCGCCTACATTTCGAAAATGACATAACACTAAAATAATAATGTCCTGTAATCAAATATCAGTATAAAGTTTTTTACTATGCTTTTTCATAACAAAATGTGTGATCAATGCTAAATATTGTTTTAAAAAAATTGCCGGGAATTTGTCCTTATATTTGTATAGTAAATAAACAATTAGCTATAAGGACACAAAAATAATACAATATTGCTTAAAAAAAATTAAATTGCTTGGCAAGCGTACATGCAACCACGTGCATACGATTAGAAACCACTGAGATAAATTTTTAGTTCTAATGGAAAATATTTTCAGATAACTAAATCGATTTTACCGTAAAACCACTTTGTGAAACACGTTGGCAAAATCCCGCGGCCATTACCGTGATTTTTTCATAAAGTAACATTTTAAATATGAAATGGTACTTACTTGAATTTTCACTTCAATATTTAATAAATAATAAAATAACAAAAGATATATTCACTTTGAAAAAAAAATCATTTTAAATTTTGTGTTATGTCAAGGATTGTTTTTAAAATATGTAGTCACGTTCACGTGAAATTGTATAATGATGTTAACGTACATGCAAAGTCCTGCTATCCATATTTGCATTCATAGGATCCAATCTTTGTTGAACTCTTATGTTAAAAAAATTATATTACATTAATTTTAAAAGTATCGCAGTGAAATTTAATAATGTATGTTTAATACTCACATATAAAGAGAGCGACATGTATAATCTCATTGTAAATATAAATATGCTTCACTCTCTGTACCTCGTCGTGCTACTTTGCGCACTTTTTTGGTTTTTTAGCAAATGGAAGATGACAAGTAGCAATTAAACACAGACTGGCCGCTGCAGTATATTTTTATTAAATTCAATAGTTACATGTTAGTTATTGAATGTTTTGTTGTGAGGCCGGTAGACGAGGCGCCACCGGCCGTCGTACTCCCGTTATGGCAAACCAAATAAATCTGCCTCTACACTTACTATTATATTCTTTGCTCTGTGGTTATCACACAGTTGTTTTCGCCACTGTTCTCATGGCGTTGGTCCACTTTTATGTTATATTATATTTATGTGTAAATGTATTAAATAATTATACTACGGCAAAAAACACTACGTAGTTAATTTCAAATATACCGAAAATAATTTTACATTCATTAAAAATGCATTGCACCGAAAATAGTATATTTTTTATTCTAGCATAGTAAAGAACTTAACACATTTGTTTAGCTGCCCTGAATAGTGGAGTGACTTGATAATGATAGCTAATAGTATAACAATCGTAAAATATTAACATGGTAAGCATTTACTTTACTCTTTGCACCTCTCAACGCTACCGTTATATTCTTTGCTCTGTGGTTACCATACAGTTGTTTTCGTTGCAGTCTTTGTGGCATTGATCCAACATATTTTAAGTTAAATATGTGCATTGACTGAATAATTATAATTCAACAAGAAAACACCATGTAGTTAATTTTAATTACTATAAATCTCAGAATGCTTTCTAAGCGGAAGAAGTTTAAACAGACGTCGCATCTCACATATTGCTCCATAGTTTGTCTGCATTTGGATATTATTATTTAAAAATATGATAGCTACCCTTACCGATATAAGAGTAATGGCCAAAGTGTATTCAAACCGAATTTTGGTTAATAGGAGGGCGCAAAAACAATTATCGCTTCTCAGAAGTCAAAAATTCACGTCAAAAGCAATAAACTCGTGTCGGCGCCGTTGCAGTGGGAACGCTCGTTACCGAGCCGACACGATTTTATTGCTTTTGACGTGGATTTTTTACTTCTGAGAAGAGATAATTATTTTTTTGGGCTATTCTGCTGACGGGTTAAGCATATTTAAGATTTTTAATTTTACTCACACTTGTACATAAACTTAGTATAAATTAAGCAATAGGATTTGAAAGGCTTTTTGAGTTTAGATATATGTATAGCATTGATTTTAGCTATATTTTTACAATTTATATTGAATTTTTGGAATGCTTATATTTATAAGTATAATAGATATTCGACAATTAGAATGATAAATAAACAACTGATTCTATGATAACTAAGAACTGTAAATTATTGGTTTAATCATTAACTAGATTAAAAATATTAAATGGATAATTTTGATTATAATTTTATAAATATTTGCTCCAAATATATTTTATATTATAGGGAGAATTCGTTGCATTAAGTCATTTAATGACATCTATTGAGTTAAACAGTAACTTTGATCCTTTAGTAAACTATTGTATACATATATTATTTTTAACTAATGCATATATTATTCCTAATTTATGTATGTTATCATAAATTAATTAAAAAATTACACTTATTAATATAGTAAATATAGTGTATAAATGTATATTATGTGTAATAGTTTTGTTTAACTTGTAATACTATAGTTACTTTATTGATTTACATTAGTGTTATTACTTTTTTATTTATTAACAATTATTGTTATTAAAACATCAATGTACTTTTCATATATTAGCATTTAATAATAACTAAATCGATTAGTAGTGTATAGAAACATATGTAGAATATATTACTATGGTTACTTATTCAGCTTATTGATTAACATTTTGACTATCAGTAAAGATGGCTTTCCCACCGGAGAACATCTTAAAATTCATTGTAGCAGAAGCATCTAAAGAATGCTCCAATCAAAATATATCAATTGACGCTGATTACATTGAGTATTATATAAAACATTGTGCTTTGGATCCCAACTACGGAAAGTATTTCGTTAAAAATCTCACTGAAGATAAAAATGCAGAGTTCGTCAAGCATTGTATTGAAAAACTATCAGGTAAAATAAAATCTTGTTACTTTAATTATAAACTACAACATATACAACATTTTTTTATCTCACAGATGAAAATGAACCTTCAAATCTTATGTTAAAGATGCAGTTAAATTATGAAAATGACTATGACTCACTAGAAAACTTAATTTTTAAGAATCAGGAAAGTATAGATAAAAGAACAGAACCGTTAGTTAATGAGATATTAGAGGCTCGTCCAAATACAAATGAAGATTATGAGAAGCTGTTGAGGAGAATTTCAATTTGTATCGTTCTAAAATCTGGTCTTGGTAATCCTGGAAATATACAGGTATGCATTATTATTACATTAGCATAAAGCCATACATATAAATAATGTTTTTATTAGGTTTTAAGAGAAGGCACTGCAGCTTTGAACAGCGTCTTTACAATGGAAGATTTAAAATTGTTCGTCGATCAAAAAAATCAATTTAAAGAGAAGCAGCTCGTTGAATTACTATGCATAGTATCTGGAATACGTATATTCAATAAAGATTGCAGAAAAGGAGGAGAAAGCATTCCTGAATGTAATATTAGCATAAAATTGAGCAATTATTATTATTTCATACATTTTTCTATATTATAGTGACTACTAACTTGCCCGAAGCCGCCGAAGCCACAAGTTTAGCTCTATCGCATTGTTTGATACGTATAATGGAACGTGTAAACCTCTTGACTACATCCATAGACGATTATATTCACGTGAACCCTGACACTAAATCGGTAGAAGTGACGATACCGAACAATAAGAACATCGACATGAAAAACTACAATCATCTATGCAAAATATTGTCAATATATAGACAATATGAAGTATTAGTCAGAAAGCTGATAGTAGATATGGATAGTCTACAAGTTGAAAATAAAGAATTGTGCGTCAACTTTTCTACTCATATGTTCGATCTGCACTCGATGGTTAGATACAGAACGGCTGTTCCTGCTGATCAAGTGTTTGTAAGTATCGTTAAAATATTTTGTCATATTATGATTGAGTCAATCACAGATTCAGTCATATTATATCATGGTACTTCCTCCCTAGCAATTTTTCGAACTTAGGCCTGAAACTCAAAATTACAAATTTGTAGCCATATTTCATTAGACTGTGGAACTTTTGGCGTCGGATGCAAAACAATATGTTTCTGATATCGGCTATCAATAATCTAATGTGGAATTTGGATTCGGTCCACGAGAAGATGGACGTGCCTTCTCCGGTTATCGATACATTCTTAAACGGAAGGAGAGTCATATCGGACGCTCAACGTCTCCAAAAGACTGAAGAATGCAAGATAGATCATGCGACTAACAAGTGTCAAGTAATTTTTCAAAACGATAAATCTGAAGACGTAATCTGTCAGGTGATAAATCTTATTATTTTGCTTCGCTAAAAATAATGTCTTTAAAGATTGACTGTTTCAGTACTTGGGATTCTGCGGATTGTGCATTTGCGTCGGAGCTCTAATACCGGCTAATCCAAACATGGGATTGCTGAAATGGGGAAGACGTTACTTTGCATTCTGCTCGTTGGATCACGCCACACAATTCGGATTAAATCCTAATCGGTAGATTATTGTTCAAATACTATATTATTAGAAAAATAATCACATTTGAAACTATTTAGATACATAAAAGAAACGCTTGAGTACGTCAGAAGCAACGTAGAGATGATCAACTTTTTACAGATATACGAAGACGTATATTCAGTCCGTCAAATGACAATTTTAACAGCAAAGCGTTCAGATATTGGTACTCAAATTATAATATTAATAAAAGTATAAAATATATTATCATGTTATGTTTTAGCAAAAACTGATGAGAAGGAGGTTCAGACGGAACTACATCCAATTCCATCTTATATCGATAAAAATTACATATGGAACATTTGGGAATATAAGAAAAGAGCTTGTCAAATGGTTTGCGTTTTATTGAAATATTATTGATTCTGGAGTTTTTTTATAATCATTAATTAATTTAACAGGCCAACATTGTTAACTGTAAGACTCATTCTACACAAACACACTTCAGCATCTCTAAACTGGACTTTGGGAGTCAAACCATTAAATTTGTGAGCACAGGATCTCAACATTCGAAGGATGTTGAAACAACCACACAATGAATTGAATTTATAATGTATTTTTCTATATTATATGTATTTTTAACAGTAAAATATGCAACTTAATAACACTGCACAAGAATTAAAAATTTTGCTTTCTCTTCACCACAAAGATATGATAACATAAAATAAAATTTTAATAAAAAAAGTAGTTATGCAATTTGACAAGATTTTTGTAAAAATTATGTTTAATAATTAGGTATATTTGAACTTCAAAATATTTTACTGTGGCTATTAAAAACACAAAAATATATAGCACTAGCTGAGTCTATAGAAATATGTTATTTACATTTGACCCAATATTATTTATAAGGAATAAAACAATAGATACAAATAATAGAATCAGCGCCAATTTAACGCACAGGCAGAGCAGCCGTCCGCCTATGGCGCCCTTGAAAAAATTTACATTAAGACCATTTTATAACTATATAATTTATAATTATACATACAATTAGGAATATTATATAATCATAACCTTTTTATGCATTACATTTTTATAAATACTATCACATAATTTTTTTATTATCACATAAGTAAAACATGTACAATAGCTAAGTTGAGGAAAAGCACTTTAAACATTTGTATAGATGGAGTTAAATGTTTTTTTAATAATGAGAATATTATTGAATAAAATATTATTCTTATTCTCTTTTCCATTTACCAAAAAACTTATATATTTAAATTAATTATAAAAACCGATTTTAATTCAGAATAAAATGCACTAAAATGAGTAATTTTAATCTCAGTAATAAAATATTTAAAATTTTAATTTTCAGTACATACGAGATATTTTCAGCTTTATGCAAGGCATTTAAAATAATAAAAAATGAATCCTAATGCAAATACAGTAGAACTCCCAATTCGGGATGTGCTATTTGGGGGCGTGTAGTTGGGGGACTAGAAAATACTGATACAATTTTTTGTAATACGTACATACATGTATGTATGAATCAGGCTAGTGTGGTGAGATATCCTCTCTTTAGCTCGCTCATACATAAAGTATTGGGCACCCAAATAGCAGATCCCCAATTTAGCGTGTTATTGGGGGGTTTACTGCATATACATACATATAATCTTATTTACAAAATATTAAAGATTAAATATTTTAAGAGAGTTGAGTTTTTTCAATTAAAATAAATTAAAATGTACGTACCGGATTATGCTTCACTAAGATTCCTTGAACACACTTTGAAGTGTCCTTGAACTTCACTGATGCTCCTCTGAAGATAAGACAGACTATGAATGTTGATGAAAGACTGTTTTTATATTGACAGATTTTATTTAATAAAAATATGCAAAGGTTCCAAAAAAAATTGTCATACAACAAAGGCAATATCGCATGGAATCATATTTTAGAGAAATTTATATCATACATTAAAAAACATCCTATATTTGTAAACATATTTAAAGTGATATACTTTATATTAGAATTGTAAATTTTGCCTAATTTCCTTGATCTTTCCCCTTTAGATTATCTCCTATTTAAATATTTAGATTTATTTCTAGAAATACGAAATAAAAGCCTTAGATGACTACATTAAAAATAAGGTACTACTTGTTTAAATGGATCATATTTTGATTATTAAAAATGTAGTTAAAAAATAGCGTTTTATATTATAACTCACTAAAAATATCAGGCACTTCATATATAACTGAAATCAGTATGTATTTCTAGATTGAGTTATCTCATCCTTTTGTTAAAAAGTTGTACATTATAATAGATAAATTATTATTTCATTGGAGTCTGATTTAATTTTAAATTGCGCAAATCTTTTTTAGCACTCATAACGAGAGTCCTTTGATCTATGATAATTTTGAGCTCGTCGCATTTGCTCTTCAAGTTTTGAAGTTCTATTTGATTCTGTTTGAAGCTCTCGGGGAGAATTTCAAATGGTATTTTAAATTTCGATAGTCGCATCTGAAATATTATATTTAAATTAATATTGGCGAATCTATAAGGATATAAAACTAACGCAAATACTTACAGTTAGCTCATTATATTTGGATTTATAATTTGAAATCTTATTATCTATCGAGCATTTCTTTTTGATGTGATCGTCGGTCTGAGATTCTTTGTTTATCTTTTCTTTCACGGTCGCCAAGTCTTCCCTGAACGTCTCCAGTTCGTCCGAGTCTTTCTTGATCCTCTTTTCTATACTTCTAGTGTTCTGCTCCAGTTCTAAAATAATCGGTTCATACTCCATCTTTTCCATTTCCAAATCATAATTCCAGCAGTATAAAGACATTGGATTTAAATCTCGGAGATTTGACGCTTTATTATACAAAGCCATCTCGGATAAGAGCTCATTGGTGCGAGGTGTTAAATCTTTCAGATCCAAATCGACGGACGATAACAATTCATCATTTTTTGAATCTAAAAATAATAAATAAAAACACATTTATATAACAACTATATTTATTCTAAAAATCGGTACATATTATTCAGTTTTAATGACAAATTTAGGAAAGTTGACTAAGCTTTCAATTTTTTTTGCAACTGTGAATAAAAGTTTTTCGGAAAAACTCGGTCCTATCAACTGTAACGCTATCGGTAACTTATTCTTAGATAATCTGACGGGTAACGATATAGCCGGTACTCCGGCCATGTTAGCAGGTTGAGTGCAATAATCGTGCTTCGCACATTGATCTCTATTGTCCAACATCACATAATCTCTATAATACGGAGCGTCTCCTAAAACAGTCGGAGTGAGTAATAAATCTACTCTATTACTATCGTTCTTATTGAAGATCTTTTTAAAATCGTTGCTGATCAACCGTCTGATTTTCATGGCTTTAACGAAGTATTTTTCATAGTTTTTCGTCAGTAGAAAATAGTTTCCGGCTAAGATTCGGTTTCGAACGACCATATTGAAACCTTCGGAGCGTGATTTTGCATATAGTTCATTGGTAGAACTGCAACTCTCCGGTCTCAATCCGTATTCGATGCCGTCATATCGTGCCATGTTACTAGCTACTTCGCATTGGTTCAAAACGGAATAAACGACAATAGAAGCCGACGTATGCGGCATCGAAACTCGCTTAACTATAGCTCCTTGATCTTCTAATAAATTAGCGACATCTTTCCAAGCTATTAAAACGTCTTCGCTCAATTCGTCGCACATATATTCATCAGGTATTCCAACGGTCAAGCCTTTTACGCTGATTTGATTCGGATCTTCGGGCGTTTCGATCGTCTTATACTTTTTTTTAACAGTAGTTGAATCGAAATCATCAGGACCTGCTATGCAATTATATATAATCACACAATCGTCAACATTTCTAGTCAAAATCCCAGGAACGTCCATCGAATTAACTAACGGAATCAACCCGTGCCTTGAAACCGTTCCATACGTCGGTTTAAATCCTACAATACCACACAAAGCGGCCGGATTCCTCGTAGATCCACCAGTATCAGATCCGATTGCAGCAAAACAACTCCCCGAAGCTACCGCTACGGCGCTACCGCCAGAACTGCCGCCCGCGATTCTCCAATTATTCTCATTGGTACAATTGGTATCGAACTTAGATCCCCAAATGTTCTTAGTCGGTCCGTATATGGAATCCACAGTACCCGAACCCATAGCGAATTGATCCAAATTAGTTTTTCCGATCATTATAGCGCCGTTATCTTTCAGTCTAGACACCACTGTAGCGTCATACGGCGGAATGAAATTTTTCAACATCTTAGATGCACATGTAGTTTTTACTCCGTTGGTGCAAAAGTTATCTTTGATCGCTATCGGTATTCCTTGAAGCGGTTTCGCATTCTTTATCGTCCTCTTTTTATCCAAACTCTCAGCCGCATTCATCGCCACCACTGGCAGAAACGTAATTATAGAATTGAGCGATTTAACTTGTTCGGCTCTACTCAACGACAGAGTCATGAGTTCACTAAATGAGATTGAGCCCTCTAAAACGGCTCTTCTAGCGCTCAATATGTTAAGCGACAGTAATTTATCCATCGCTTAATAGTTTTAATTGATAAATCGGCGTCAAATTTGAGCAATGCGTGGAGCTGTAACGATACGTAACGAACGCTTTTAGGTTATGTTACTTAGGTTGTCAAACGAAACGTCAAATGACATTTATAAAATAAACAATTTTTAAATGAAAATCTCAACAAAACATTACAATACCGATCAAATTAATTCAAATTAACAAGAAATAACTAATTTGCCTAACGAACTATATATTTTAATCCATTATTAACGACATAAACTAAATTTGTATGTTAAAATTGATACAAATACTTATTGCATACATGTGTTTACCATGCTTTTGTTCTATATATGTCAATGTACAACAGTTTTACATCGTGTACAGTTTAGATTTAGCTGTTTTAAAGCAGTCAATGTTTAAGCAATGTAATACGATCAATTATGGTATAATATAAGAAAAATGTTACCTTTAGCTAAAAGATCTTTCCTCTGACAATCTTTCGTAGCATTTACTGCTTCTTGAAGCAACTCGACGCTTCCAAACTCCATTTAGTTCGGTTGACAGTTAGTGAACCCAGTTTTGAAACTCGTACTTATTTTGGCCTAAAACACTTTATATTCGTCCGTGTCTAATAATTAAAAATAGAGAAAAATATAAAAGGATATTATTGTTTTGGAGTAACATTTTTATGATTTGCAATCAAATAAAAATACTCTTAAACAAAGTGACTATAATTTCTAAATTGTGTACAGAACCAGACGCAAATAAAAATAACTTGTAAGCTACTTCACTTGTAAGGTCTCTCAAAATCCTCCATTCTCAAAAATAGTGAAAAATGACATAAAATTGTTAATTCACATATTAAAAAAGACATAATAATATTAAAAATAGTACCTAGTAGCAGTTATAATAATAACAATAGTTGAGTAAAACCTCTATATAATAGATTAATGTGGGTGAAAGGGTATTTGTTAAAGCCAAAAGTGTATTATATATAAAAGTACGTTTTCGGATCGAATCTTTCATTTTAAATCAGATCACTTTCGCCATTTAAATATAAGTCACTAACTTGTTTAAAGTCCAAACTACGCCATCGAACACTTCCGAGAACTTTTTGACGTCGATAAGAATCATTCAGCACAGTAGTGTAACAAATACTGACTTTGATTATTTACGAAATTTATGTTAAATTTGCAAAAAAAATGTGATTGATAATAATTATTTTAGTATGTATGTATGTATAAATTAACAGTAATAAAAATTCGCAATTTGAATGTGTAATATAAACATATTGGCCGTATTTTGCTGACTTATGACCAAAGTGTTTTAGTGCATTGACGTGTCAGCCAGTGCTGTCATTTCGGCCGGCGGCCTGCGAAATAGGTAATTACACGTATAGACGATATATTGCCACTCCATATAGTTACTATTTGATTTACAGAATAAGCGACAGTGTGGGGTCGAACAACGGAAACGACTCAAAGATGCTGACTAAGTTCGAGACTAAGTCAGCACGAGTGAAGGGCATATCGTTTCATCCGTGGCGACCCTGGGTACTGTCCAGCTTACACAATGGCACCATCCAGCTGTGGGACTATCGCATGTGCACGCTGTTGGATAAGTTCGAAGAGCACGACGGACCCGTCAGAGGCGTGTGCTTTCACTCGCAACAACCGCTCTTCGTTTCCGGCGGAGACGATTACAAAATCAAAGTATATTTTCATTTTCTATAGACTAATCGACACGCGATTTAATAACACTTTCATCAGGTTTGGAACTACAAACAGAGGCGCTGCATTTTTACCCTACTGGGCCATTTAGATTATATCAGAACCACAGTGTTCCATCATAAATATCCGTGGATTCTTAGCGCGTCTGACGACCAGGTAAAATCTTATTCAAATACATTTAACAATCGTTTTATATATTGCTTCTTTTATTTTTTATAGACCATCAGGATATGGAATTGGCAATCGCGCCAATGCATCTGCGTCTTGACTGGCCACAACCACTACGTAATGTGTGCCACGTTCCATCCGACGGAAGATTTGGTCGTATCGGCTTCTTTAGATCAGAGCGTCAGAGTTTGGGACGTGACCGGATTGAGGAAAAAAGTTGCACCCGGTCCTGCAGTTTTGTACGATCATATGCGGAATCCTCAGGCGCCAGATCTATTTGGACAGGTTACTTTTCTATCCATTATAATATAATATATAATAAGGGTTCCTATATTATGTTGACAGCTTTAACATTCTTTTCAAAATTGAATATATTTTTCATTACAGTATGACTAATACACTCTGCACAAATTTGTGCATTTCGTCATTTCATAACATATTCATTTAGAGCTTTAGCCAAAGATGTTACTAATATTATATTAACTAACGTAGTGAAAAAAATCAATACCTGAAATTCTGGAGGCAGTGTTTACACATTTTTTTCTATAAATAAATCTCACATATTATATATTCATAATAATGAAATAAAAATGTATTTAAGTATTTTTTAACACTTTTATATTCTTTCAACTATTAAAAAATAAAACAGGAAGAATTGAAACGGTCTTTTTGCCAGGATTCAATATGACTTTGTAGAATTAGCCATTAGCAAAAGTGCCCTTTTGGTAAAACCTACAATATAAATGATTCATTCTTTATCATTATGGCCCTTGGAACATGTGCATCATATTTTCTCAAATTTCGTTACTATATAAGTACATGTTGAATTTTCGTAAAAATGTATTTTGAGACACAGGGACATCATTTAGGGCTTGCGTTTGCCCATCCGAAATTGTGCCATAAACATGTGTGTCATGTGTTAAAATAATGAGACACTACTAAAAAAAATCGTATTTGAGTTCAAATAAAATTCACTGCATCTCATTATTTTATGTTAACAATGCACTGAAAATATAATAATTTTCTGTCAAAAATCTAACATTCAATTAAAACCATTAGTCTTTACCTAATAAAGAAAGTAGCATATTTTTAGATTAACCCGACATATCATGTAAACACATTATAGTACACAATTTAGGTAATGTTAAACTTAAAAAGATTTTACCGCATAAGAAAAACGTCTCGTAAGCTACTTTTGACCCATGGAACACATTTCGCCGACCCCTGGTCTAAAGGATATATTATTTATGAATATTTATTTTAGGCCGATGCTGTTGTTAAACATGTCCTGGAAGGACACGATCGTGGAGTCAATTGGGCTTGCTTCCATCCAACTCTGCCTTTGATCGTATCGGCGGCTGACGATAGGCAAATTAAACTGTGGCGCATGAACGATTCGAAAGCTTGGGAGGTCGATACGTGTCGCGGTCATTACAATAACGTGTCTTGTGTGCTATTCCACGCTCGCCAAGAAGTCATGATATCGAACTCTGAAGATAAGTCTATCAGAGTGTGGGATATGAGTAAGAGGACGTGTTTGAATACGTTCCGTAGAGAATACGATAGGTATGATTAGTTTATATATTTATTTATATAAGTGTCGATGTTTTTGATAAATATTTTTATATATAGATTTTGGGTGTTGTCCTCTCATCCGACTTTGAATCTCTTTGCCGCCGGACACGATTCAGGAATGATCATCTTCAAATTAGAGAGAGAACGTCCCGCTTACGTCGTACAGGCTAACATGCTGTATTATATCAAGGAGAGATTCTTACGCAAGGTCGATCTCACCACGTCCGTTGATTCGGTGGTGATGCAGATAAAAGGAAATGGAAGAACTCCTCCGTACAGCATGTCTTACAATCAAGCAGAATCCTGCATTTTGCTGACTTATCGCCTTCAGGGAGGCGCTGAAAAATACGTGTACGATCTGTACATGATTCCGAAGAACGCCGAGAACTCTTCTTCGAGCGCACCCGCAGAAGAACCGAAGAGAGGAGCCGGAATAACGGCTCTCTGGGTGGCTAGGAACAGATTCGCCACTTTAGACAGAAATAATCAGTTACTCATCAAAAACTTGAAGAACGAGATCACCAAGAAAGTACAGACTCCGACGTGCGATGAGATATTCTACGCCGGAACTGGAATGCTTTTGCTTCGAGATCCTGAAAATCTTACGCTATTCGACGTCCAACAAAAGCGTACGATGGCTCAATTTAAGATCTGTAAATGCCGCTATGTGATTTGGTCCGCTGACATGTCTCTGGTGGCGCTCTTGGCCAAGAACTCCGTCACACTATGCAACCGTAAACTGGAATCGTTGTGTTCCGTACATGAGAATACGCGCGTCAAATCGGGAGCTTGGGACGACTCCGGAATGGTGTTCATATACACGACGACCAACCATATCAAATACACATGCACCAACGGGTATTTTGTTAATAATAGCACTGCATTTTTTGTCACAATGATAAAATAACTCAATTGCGGCAAAAATCTTATTGTAGTGTAATTTTTATTATATTTAATTCATAAGATTTTTTTTAAATATTTTTAATTGATTTTTAGGGATCACGGTATTATAAGAACCCTCGATCTGCCCGTTTACGTGACTCGTGTTAAAGGATCTCAAGCTTTTTGTTTGGATCGAGAATGCCGTCCTCGAGTATTGAAGATCGATCCGACGGAATACAAGTTCAAGTTGGCGTTGATCAATAGAAAGTACGATGAAGTTCTCACCATGGTGAGAACGGCGAAACTGGTCGGTCAGTCTATAATATCGTATTTGCAACAGAAGGGCTATCCGGAAGTCGCTTTGCATTTCGTGAAGGACGAAAAGACTCGTTTCACTTTGGCTTTGGAGTGCGGAAATATCGAGGCCGCTTTGGAAGCGGCTAAGTCCATCGAGAGCGCAAGCTGTTGGGATAGACTGGCCAAAGCGGCGTTGGCTCAGGGTAACCACCAAGTAAGTGTTAAAAAAAATTGTGTGACTCACCTTTTTTTAATATATATTTTATTTTAATAGATCGTAGAGATGTGCTATCAACGCACGAAGCGTTTTGAGAAGCTGACTTTCTTGTACTTAGTAACTGGAAATCTCGAGAAACTGAAAAAAATGATGAAGATAGCCGACATCAGGAACGATAAGTCTTCACACTTCCAAACGGCTCTTCAACTCGGAGACGCAAAGGAGAAGATGAATATTCTTAACAAATGTGGACAGGTTAATATAAATCTGTTTATTTTAATAATAAAATACAATACATTTATAATGATTTATTTTTTAATATTTAGAAAACTCTTGCATACATGATCGCTTCCACTTACGGATATGACAAAGAAGCTGAAGAAATTAAAGTATCACTACCGGAGAAGGCGGACAAGCTTCCGCAGCCGATATCGAATGCCAAAATCATCAGACCGCCACTTCCAGTTCACAACTGTCAGACTAACTGGCCGCTTTTGACCGTGTCTAGGTAATTCTTATAGTGTTACGCAATTGTTGATAGAGAATTTAATTAATGTTTGGTATATTTCAGAGGATTCTTTGAAGGTCAAGTGTTGACAAGAGGAGCTGCACAAGTCCAATCTGCTTTGAGTGCTCCTGGTATGTTAGCTGAGCCGATAGAAGCTGTTGAGCAGATCGCCGGTGCTTGGGGAGACGATGACGACATTGATCCAGATGAGAAGCCTAAGGTAATTCTCGCTGTAGTTTTAAATTAATTTTTGAACAGTCTGTCTTTAGTGTCTAGCTCTTCAAAGACCGACAAATCAATCTTATGTATTTTATATATTCTTTAAATATATAAGGCGTAACGTCTGTTTGTTGTTCAAACCCAAACCTAATCTAAACAATCTTGACTAGGGGTTCCAAAAAAACAGTTTTCGGTTTTTTTACATATCAAAAACTGGTTAATCAATTTTAACCATCCTCGGAAAAATTAAGGTATTTCGTATGTTTTAAATTTTTACTTTAAAAAATAAGTATGTAAAAATTTGAATTTTCATTAGCCAGCTCATCTCTCAGAAGATAATAAGCGGAAGAAGTACAGACAGTCGTCGCATCTCGCATATTGCTCCATAGTTGGTCTGCACTTTGATACTACACTGTTTTAAAAATATGATAGCTATCATTACTGATATTAATACGGACTTTTAATATAAAAGTATCGGTAAAAGTTTATTCAAACCGAATTTTGGTCAATAGGAGGACACAAAAACAATTATCACTTCTCAGAAGTCAAAAATTCACGTCAAAAGCAGTAAAATCGTGCCAGCGTCGTTGCAGTGGGAACGTGCAATGGCGCCGATACGATTTTATATAAACAAATGGACAAAGAGAGCAAATTTTACTAATACTTAATCCTTTTTCTCTATTGAAACCTGTATTGTATCTACAATATAATTAATTAAAATTTCATCATAGGATGATGCATCAGCAGCTCAAGGCGCCGGATGGGACGTTGATGACGACTTGGACATTCCTGAAGAGCTTCTTGCCAATGCCGATCTTGTTGCGGGATCCGAAGGAGAAGGCTACTTCACACCGCCTACCAGAGGACGATCTTTGCGTGCCATGTGGCCAGACAATTCACGTCTAGCTGCCGATCACATTGCGGCCGGATCGTTTGAATCTGCATTTAGGTATAAATCTATCAATACAAACAATCTTATACGCCATTACATTATATTTATAATTTCAGGTTATTAAACGAGCAAGTCGGCATCGTAAACTTTTCTCCGTTTGAACAGCTATTCATGACGTGCTATGCCTCCTCTGAATTGTGCTTCACCGGACTTCCGAGTTTGCCATCTCTTTCTACATATCCTCAGAGGAATTGGAAAGATGCGACGCCTAAGAACGGATTGCCAGCTCTAAGTAATATTTAAATTAATAATATATTTATAATAAATGTATTTTAATCGCTTTTAAATTATTTTAGCTATAAAGCTGAGTGATTTGGTACAACGGCTTCAATCTTGTTACTATATGACAACGCAAGGTAACTTCACGGAAGCTGTTGAAAAATTACGTCAAATAATGCTGGCGATACCACTATTGATCGTTGATAGTAAGCAAGAAATAGCCGAAGCTAAAGAACTGCTGCAGATCTGTAGAGAATACGTTCTCGGATTAGAAATGGAGACTTTTAGAAAAGGTTTGTGTTATTATTAATATTAAATTATTATGTTAATATTGCCTGATTTATAAATATATCCTTTTAGCTTTACCTAAAAAGACGGACGAAGAGCAGAAACGTAATTGCGAATTGGCTGCTTATTTCACACATTGCGGATTACAGCCAGTTCATCAGTTCCTGACCCTCAGGATTGCCTTGAACGTTTGCTTCAAAGCCAAAAATTACAAAACTGCATCGTCGTTCGCTAAAAGATTACTTGAACTGGGACCGTCGAGTGAAGTAGCGCAAAACGCAAGAAAAGTCGTTCAGTCTTGTGATAAAAATTCAAATGATGAACACCATCTTTTGTATGACGAGCACAATCCTTTCAATCTGTGCGGAATCAGTTATAAGCCTATTTATAGAGGAAAGCCT
The DNA here is from genome assembly GCF_051122295.1 of Plectrocnemia conspersa. NCBI lineage: Eukaryota > Metazoa > Arthropoda > Insecta > Trichoptera > Polycentropodidae > Plectrocnemia > Plectrocnemia conspersa. The sequence goes on along the minus strand of NW_028277177.1, from coordinate 29,707,765 downwards.
GAAGAAAAATGCCCATTGTGTGGTGCTACATTCTCACCGGAATATAAAGAAAGGCTTTGTACAATTTGTACTGTTGCCGAGATCGGAAAGGATTGTTCAGGATTGAAGATATCGCAGATGCAGTTCCAGAAGTAATTACAGAATTATTTGTTTCGATTGTTTTAACCTTAAATTAAGAAAGGCTTAGTTGAATGTCATATTGTATTATGTACGAAGATTTTATTTTTGAAGTGTAACTGAATATATTTAATGATTGTATGTTAAGTATTAAATAAATGTGAATTATTATAAATATTATAATTAGTTGTTTTCAACTTAATAAAGCATTTTTGCAAGTCTGATTTTATTTTATTCATATTGTAAGTTAAGCAAAAGATAAAAACTTATATCTAGTGTATGAAAACAATTGATTGTTTTATATATTTGTAAATCAAAATCCACAATGAGTTATTTTTGTAAAAATGAAAGAGGACTTTACACTAGCAATATTTTGCTTTTTTCATGCAGCACCATGAAATCTAATGGTAAAAGGTCATGTTTGTATGTGTGTTGACACAATACTCAAAAACTACTGGACCGATTTCGCTGAAAATTTCACAATTTGTTCTTATTAGTACCGAGAGTGTTTATAGAATGAAATCCGACAGATAACGCGCTGTATATTTTTTATAATCCATAAATTAAGTTTTAGACGCTCGCTGTCGTTCACGATGCAGCACTGCCGTATATTTTTCATTGTAACCCATAAATTAAGTTTTAGATGTTCGCCGCTGAACTATAATTTTGTCATCTCATCATGACGTCACATCACCGCTGTTGATTTTTCTTTATTTAAATACATCTTAATTTAGTATTACATATTCGCATCCTGTCACATACAACCCATAAATTAAATTTTAGATGCTCGTCGCAGTTCTAATTATTTAAATGTATCTCAAATTTCTGTTATAATGACATCACACTTTCGTCATCATGTATGTTAAACCCGTGTAAAATATGTATAAATACGGTGTAATAAATTGAACAAAACATGGAATCGTTTGGCCAGTCGGGCGAAGCTGAGCTCGGATTTTGAAAGTATGTTTCATGAAATAATACATTTTTCAATTGTTAAATATTAATTGTGATAATCAATTTTAGGCTGTTGCATAAAAATCAAAATAAGAGAAGCAATTCAAGAAAAAAATGGCGATATACTAGATCATTGATAAAACAAAACTAAATAAATCAATAAAAGAACTGAAAATCCTAATACAAACACAAAAAAAATTAATCAATTCAAGATTTTTTTTAAGAGCTTAACGCCAACAGAAACTACAGATTAGTCTTTGTGGAAAGTTACGAATAGGATAAAAGAGCCTCAATAAAAAATATCACCGATCAGACTATTTAACGGAAAATGAACTAGAGAAAACAAGGAGAAAGCTAAAGCATTTTCTGAACATCTAGAAGAAATTTTTTCTCTCAGTGCAATGACTTAACTGAAATGGAAAAAGAAATACAGGACTACTTTAACTCACCCCTTCAGCTTGACTTGCATATTAGGAACTTCACACTAATAAGACAATGGGTTATGACTTGATAAATGGAAGAATAAAGAAGTTTTTACCAATAAAAGTCATAAGATTTATGACCATTTTATATAACGCAACAATCAGACTCAACTACTTCCCAACCCAATGGAAGGTGGCTCAAATAATTCCACTAACTTGGAAAAGAGCCAGAAGACGTCACATCATACAGACTAATAAGCTTGCTACTGATAATGTCAAAAATATTAGAAATATTAATATTAAAAATAATGCAGCCTATAATTGAAAAAAGAAAAATCATTCATAATCACCAATTTGGTTTCAGAAATCAACACTCCACAGTGGAACAATTTCACAGACTCGCGAAATCTATCAACATGGACATGGAGGAGAAAAAATACTGTGGTGCTGTGTTTTTGTGGCATCCAGGGATTCTCTATAAAAGCAAGCGACAACTTTCCCATAATATATTTTTAATAATTAAATCATATTTGAGGGATTGTCACTTTCAAGTTACGGTTGGAGACTACTACGGATTTGTACCCGATTTCTTTTTAAAAATTGAAAATGAACTACCAATCATCTTCTTCTACATCATTAGAAAGTGATAGTCTTGTTGGAACGAAGCCAAAGAAAACTGTCCAAATGAGGTTTGTTTGACATTATATAATTACCTATAATTTGTCCGGATTATTTTCTTCTTATTAGCTATCATACCGAATGGGATTAGATTTAGTAAAACCCTTAATTTGAGATGCTATGGATGTAGGTTTTGGCGAACCTTCTTCAACACAGCAATTTTCTTGTCTTACCCTTTCGGCTTCTACAGTTTCACGGAGCGTTAAAACTCTTTCATTTGACATTGAAAGTCAATTAATCGATAGATTAAAGAGTAGTCGATTATTTGCCCTTCAAATTACGCCTAGGATTGACGAACTAGTTATTAATGATAAAATAATGTATCTGATGTTTGAAGAGGATATTGATTGATACTGTACAAAATAAGTTAATTGTGTAGTTACTCTTGTGCATCAGACACGAATCTGAGGTCCCGCCTTGATCCTGATGTTTGATTATTGTTAAATTAAAGTTGTGGTTGGACTGGATTTAAGGTAATGGATGGAGATGTGATTGGTAGTTGGCGGGTTAGGATAGCTTGTGAGTGTTTGTGTTTGGGTCTAGGCCCGGTAAGTGTTGTAAGGTCACCTTCGACCTCGGACTACATATTTGCTAAAGGGACTCCTTTGACCTTGGACTTACGCCTCGCTTCCTGTACGAGTGCAGTGACGCCTTCCAGAAGAAGATATTCATAAGGGTCACTTTGTACAGTTTGCTGTACAAACGTCCTCCACAAATTAGCAACTAACACAACCGAAAACATCAAAGCTACTACCCACAATCAGAACGCTTCAATTGTAGATGTTCATAAACGACTTAAAAATTGTATTTTAAAATATGTATATTTTCAGTCAATATATTTTCTATGTATGTAATTTGTATCACTATATAAAAAAATATTTTACTAATTTTTGAAATAATATATCATACATGTAACATTGTTATCGACCTCCGCTAATCTTGCCAAAGTATGCCGATACGCTGCAGTTTTGCGACAATAACCGTTATTGCAGCGCAGATAGAAACAAAAACAACATACAATCAGATTTTCGTACTATGTGTAAGACTTTCTTCTTGTGACTTAGGCTTCTAGCATACACAAATGTATGTGTAAAAGTTGGAAGCTGCGGTGTACACTGACATTGAAATTACCTGTATGATGGAGAAAGTACGGAGTAAACTTACACATGCTTTTGACTAGAGCCTCTGGCCTACGGAGTTCAAAGTTAATAAAAATAAAGCATACACTGCCTAGGCATATTTAATTTGAATGTAAGAATGTGTGAAATAAAAAAGTCAGATCATTTAAAACATATCTGTTTTATTTGATTACATTAAAAATATAGTATCAATACAACATAATCGATAAAATATTATAAAAAAGTAACGCATACAAACATGTGCTGCACTATTGTTATATTTTAACATGTAAAAAAAACATATTTAAGGACAAAAAAAAAATATATATATATAATGAAAAATAGCTTTGCAAAATTTTGCAAATCATGTTGTATAAATCGGAATGAAATAATGAATGTTTATTATTCCGTCACTGATTTGTCTTTACTCTTCTTCTTCTTTTTCTTTTTAGATTCTTCATTATTGCCGTTTTCTTCAATTTCACCATTTCCATTTTCTATTGTTATATCGGCTTCAGATACTTCAGATTTTCGTTTCTTATTCTGTAAAAGATAATAAATTAATATCATTCATTACATTAATAATTTTTATCATAAGATTTACCTTTTTCTTCTTCGTTTTAATTTCTTCCTCTTGCGTTTGATTAGCAATAATCAAAGCAGCTTCTTCCATCGCTTCTTTCATTACTTCGATGTTCTTCTTGGGAACGTCGCCGCATTCGTAAAACTTCAATCTATCTTCGACCTGTTGTTTTAGCTTTTCACCGAAGACTGGCATTTGAACGTCAGTGAAACAATCGATTCTACTAGCGATAGAACATTTATTAGCCAAGTATCTGGAAATTCTTCCCTTGTTTTTAAGACCGGCCCGTCCGATAAAGCTCGAATGATACAGCAAACCATATTTGGGAGTGTTTCCTCTTGTTTTCAACGCTCTAAACAGAGCCTTTTCAGCGCCTAAGATCTGAACAGTGGAAGCCGGGAATTTAGCGAGATTTGTTAAACTGCCCGCTTTGGAAATGAGCCTAGCTCCGACCTGATCTCCGATCAAGCACGCTAAATTCGGAGCCACTCCGTTCATCTTCTTATGTAGGTATTCGGAGATCTCTTTTCTATATTCGCTAAGCTTGACCAATCTAGTGGCAAACATCTCAATGTTGATTAAATCTATAGGCGATATGTCCATTCCCATAGACATTTTGGAAGCGTCTAAGATCGCTTGTGCTTTTTCTCCGTCCATCAAAATTTCAGTGAGAGGCTCTAGAGATTCTGCTGATAAATCTTTACGATTCTTGATGAATTCGGCAACCTTGGCATACAGATAATTGTCTGGAACGATTTTGACCAACTCTGGGAAATGATATGAATACCATTCTCTTATACGCATCGAAAACGTATTTATATCCTTATCGAGCTGATCGAGCAGAGCTATCGATTGAATGATCATGTTATCGGCTCTGTGCACGTTGAACTTGACTTTAGCTCTGGAGTATGAATGTCCCAAGCCCAATTGAGCTATTCCTGCAGTTTTAGAAGTGAATCCTTTGACCAACTTAGGGAAATGTTGACGAATACCTGAAAACATTGAGCATTATTATAAACACGAAATTTTTAGGTCTACTAATTATACCGACAGCAGAAGTTTTTTATAGTAATAATTTCAATATATTATTGCATAAATAAAAAAAACACAAACTATAATATAATCATAAAAATGAATTAACTTAAGATTCTTCTCTCATAATATACAGCAAAATTCTAGGAACTATCTATGCCCATATATTACAATTGATTTATAATTTCACTAGTCAATATTAGTGAAACTGTATTATAACATTTGTTAATTGACAATTCTAAACGAATATATAAAACTTAGTAATTTTTATTTAAATTAATTAATAAGCATGAAAATAATATATATGATTTACTTTGATAATTATTAAATGAATAATTTAATAAGCATTAAATACAATAATTATGTTAAAACTCTACTTCAACAGCTGTGAAACATATATTTTCTGTTCAAACCCAAATCTGACCTAAACAAATTAACTAAACCCAACTCGACTTAATGAAAATTTAAAACCTAACTATAGCTTTTGAGCTCTCTTAAAACCCAGATATGCCTAAGAAATTTTGCAATTTTCAAATTAGAAAAAAACCGCACAGCTTCACCAGACGACAAACAACACTAGACTTAACAATATTCCGGTTTTTATTGTTTAGGAGTTATTATTAAACCCTTTTAATGAGTTCATTCACGTTTTGACTCATGTAAAAGTAATAAAAACGTCATAATTGTAAAAAACAGTGGCACGATTTTAGTGACCTACCCATAGGACAGTGGGTTAATTCGCTATTTAGTCAGGTTTAAGATTACTAGATTTATGAAAGCTGTCAAATTGACAGGTTTCTGGTTTATATTTTATATAATTCGCATCGCAGTATATTTTTTTTATAACTTTATTTTTGAATAATGCAAATAAGGTCACTATATACATATTTTTAACGACACCCATCAAATTGACAGGTTTATAGCTGTAAATCTAGTGTTAACATTCTGGGCTCAACAGGTGAGAGGTCACCCAATACCTATTTTTTGAATCAGGGTCATTTTGAAGCACATTAGAAAAATAGAAAAAAACATTCTTCATAATTAGTTGACTTGAATTGAAAAGTATTTTATTAAGAGTCGTAATTTAATAAATGATAAACTACCTCTGATTATCTCGGGAACAGCGCCAATGTGCGAACACGGAATTCCAAGACTTTCGCTGATGGCTGCTCCCAGTTTGGGGTCCAAAACACCTAACGTAGACTTCTGCCGTTTGCCTTGTTTAGGTAGAGCACCATCCAAGAACAATTGTAAATCTTCCGGAACGACGCCTGATACAAACATACATCTGGATTAGACACGATGCATTATTATTTATCAACATAAAATGCATTCAAAGTAGTACCTTCGGATATACTATTGATGTTTTCGAGAGCCGATACGGCCGTTTTGAAAGGCTGAAAAGCCGTTAGCTTGACGATCGTATTAAATCTGTCCATTTCGAGGACAGACGATTCCAACTGAGGTAGAAACGTAGCCACTTCGTCGAACTCCTCGATTTTAAACAGCGAGTAGCCCGCGGCATGCTCGAACAATACAAGCATTTTCACCTGTAATACACAACAATTCAATTAAAACAGTTAAATCAGTCGCTTTCGTTAACATACAAAGTAAAAAAAAATAGCATCGTGGAGTAAGTTTATATTTATACAACATAACCTAAAATGTCATATGACACGTGTGTGTGTGTGTGTGTGTGCGGTATTCGATTAATATTTTATATCAATTAATTTATAGCTTCAATAATTAATAAAAAACATATATTGTCGATGTAAAATGAAATACTGTACCCCCATCGTGAAACGCGTGGGGCCGAGCCCCGTAGCACGTCCAGACCACGCGCAGATAGATGGACTAAACACTGTAATGTTTGGCCATAGGCACATGACGTTCAATTTATAGCAAAAGATATGTTCATTTTTAAATTATGGAAATAAAATTATTAATTTTTAATCTGGTTATTGTGTTTACAAATCAGTTAAGTATAATTTAAATATTTTAAAATAAATAAATACAAATTTCCCATTTTAACATTTTAATTTATATAAATATTTGTAACAAAATTAAAAAACATGTTTTACTATTTGAATAATTAAATCTTTATTAAATTATAAAAAAGAATGCTATTATAAAATGGTAAAAAAATATTTGCCTTTTGTAATAATTTATTCGATAAAAATAATCGATAGAGATTATTTTCAAATCAATGGACAACAAAAATCCCCAGATTTTAATCATTTAGTGTTATTGTAAGAATAATTAAATACGAAAGTTAGAGAGCAGTGGCTAAAGATAAATCAAAGTGATTTATTAACGAGAGTGAATTGATCGTCTTATTATTTTATTTATAAAATTTCATCTTCCCGTGTAAAGTAACTAAATACTAAGTATGTGTTTCACATTTTCAATAAATCAAATATGTTTATTAGTTATGGATGAACTTATACTGAAGCTTTTAGAAAAATTAAACTTACTTTACAGACGTTACTATACCTGCAAGTGAACCTACTACTTATATTGTAGTATATCTCCTCTTTTCCTAACACGCCGAAAAAGTATACCCAAATGAGATATTCAATACATACAGCTTTGTATATGTATCAAAACAATATTTTTTTGGTCATTGATTGATAACATTTAGTCCAGATTTACATCAAATGATGTAATAAACTTTATTACGAAATCTATTGAAAACAAATTATCTATTACCTGGATATAATTGTATAATTCTTATAGAATTAAATGGCATTTACATTTAAAAACGATCCAACGCATTTAAGAACGACCACTAAAGTCTTTTATCAGGTTATTATATTGGAATCATTTCATGGCTCGCATTACTTTCGCATTTGCAACACGTAATTTTAACAAGGAAAATCTTTCAATCTCGCTTTTCCGACCGTACTTCGCTGCTTTCATAATCAGTTCATCTATCCTGCATATTTTTCGCTCTTTCTTCAGTTCGCTCACATTTTGCGTTTTAACGCTCTGATTTCTACGACACTATGCTTTGCATACCATTAACTAGTAGAAAATAATTTTTTTCTTCATTATATACATATACATATATAAAATAACTAGCGATAGCTTGATTTAATATAACGAACAATATATTGTTGATTTTCTATTATCAAAAATAATGTAAATTTTAATACATTTATATTATATAATATTTAATAGAATAATTCCATTATATATATATGTTGCGATATAATATTTTACGGATGCAGTATTTTTTACAGGCAGCGTTTATCGCGTTAAAATTTATGTGAAAATCCTTCCGCATAAAGCGACCCATATACAAAATTAAATTTTTATATATAATATATACATATATTTTAATTTTTATTATATATGTGTGATTATTTCGTATTGTATTCATCATTGTTTTAATTTCATAAATTTACATGTATATGTAATATACGACTACGCTATTCCGATCTTAGATAACGAAAGAAAGTGCCACGTTTAGGATAGTGAAAATTTGATTCCTCTGAGCAGGTAGTAAAACCTACAAATTTTATTGTTGTACCTAAAATGCAATGTACCCATAAACATTTAGTATGATTTAATATAAATTTAAAAAATAGGTGGATCGTTGATCTCCTCCTATTTCTCAGATAAAATATTAGATGGAACGCTGCCTAAGAAAAAAATTACTTCCACTGAAACTTCTAACGTATCAAAGTTGCCTAAAATATACAGCTCTTAATTCCATCTAATGGAGCTTATTTTAAGTAGATACAGATGGCACCATCGAAGTCCAGATAAAGCAGCTGTTTCCATTCACCTTAACCTCTTATGTGCCAAAAAACTTTGCGTAGTACGTCATGCTAATGCCGCTTATTTTTAAGTCGTTACATACTTATTAAGGGCTTTCCGGTCATTTTAATTTAATTTGCGGCAGTTATAAATTGAAGTACTAAGGTTGTCACAACAAACTAATATTGAATTGGTTTTGCTTTATTAACAAACTAACATTTCTATACAAAGTAAAAAATTCAACGATGTATGATTATATTGCTTCATACAAATATCCTTTTCTAATAATATCTCATTCTAATTTTAATATCTGATTTTAATCTAATTATCAATTGTTATTAAAAACTACATATGGTATAGTATAGGCGTGACGAATAAACTTGTTCTGAAAGACACAGATACACAAATGACTTAAACAAGTTATTGCGACAAATTTATTCTCAATCTGGTCTGGACTGAATAAATTCATCTCAGCTGTTTTGACTACACGTGTAAAATATTTTTCTATTTGTTTTGATTGCGCACATTGCTTTAAAGCATATTTAAAAATTAAATTTGCATTAGGCAAAAGCAGTATGACTGCTGATTGAATTATTAACAAAGATCTTGAAGAAAGCTGGAGAACACAAATTTAAAATTTGTTTAATTTTTTGGTCCTGCGTATATATTTACAAAATAAATAAATATAATTTTTGTTATAATAAATTAATTATTTTTCAGACGAACGTGTATGGTTTTCCAGCGTCCTTCTTGGAAAACGCGCCGACCAAATGCGCATCGTGCAGGGGTTGCTTACAGAAAATGAGAAGGTTGGTTACACACGAGTGAAAACTCAGTTGTTGTCAAGCGCTCGGAGGGAAACCTCGTCCTTTACAAAGTCCTTCGCTTGACACGATATAAATCGGAAAATTTATTTTATTCAATATATTCCTAACAACAAAAAACGGTGCGAGCCGTAAAGAACCTATTTTTAAACTATTATAAATAATTAAAATTTAATTTATTATTGCACTCGATTGTGAAAATTAAAATATTTTCAATAAATAAAATGTGTGTTTTGATATAACATATTCGTATCTTCATCAATCGGGGGACGAGAGAGAGAAGGAAAAATATAAGGTAAGACTTTATTTAATTTAATTAATTAACATTTAAGTAGTAAGTGTAAATAACTAAAATTGTATTCGTTACAATGTACATAAGACATTTAAAAGCATTTCGAATTGAGCTCTTGAAATGTAAACAAAGTTGTATTTATATTTTCTTTCTCGTCTAATTAATACTATACACTTAACATTGAATAAAAATAAATATTAAATTTATCCATTATATTTTATCACATTCGCAAAAATGATTGTGTCTGCGACGTTCGAAAACGTAATGTAATCAATATTGTTATTGATCATACGTGACGATTGCTTTTATTAATTATCATATGTTCAATTCAATAAACACAGGATGTTTCAAAATAAATTTGATTACATTAAAAACAATGTCAAATAAGTTATAGTTACAGCTTCTGATGATGGCGCCTTTTATTAAATATTTTATAGTATGTATGTACAGTCTCTGGGGAAAACTGCTGTCTGTACGAACGAGATAAAAAGCTGAAAATGCAGTTTGGTAAAGTTTTAAACTAACAATCTGTCTGAGAATAAATATATACTACAATTATATATATATACGTTTATTAATTAAATCATTTTCAGCAATTCAACGCTTATAATTTCATTTAAATAAATAACTGACGTAATATAGCACATAATTGTATTAATGCTTTTGAAGTGCGACTTTGGGTAAAAGTTTATCGTTCCGCAGAAAAGACAATGAAAATGCTAACAAAAGTAACAAAAACGCCTTATTGGCGTATCAAATAAATATTAAGCATAAGGTAAAGACCTATAAATATATAAATACTACTTTTATACAGGTTAGAGCATAATTTTTAAAAATTCAATAAAAAAAACTGATATGATAATTAATGTTTATTTTACTGAAAAAAAAAAACTATTGAGAAAAGCATTTCTTAAAAATAATGCTGCTGGCATTCCTCGAATCTGACATCTAGGTTTTAAAACACTATTAAACAAAGAGCGTGGGATGCTGGCTATCCCTTGACGAATATTTGCTTTCAGTTGGGTAATTAGAGCTGATTTATTCAAATAAACACGCCTTTTGAGATAACTCCATTAAAATCATTAAGTAGTGTCAATTATTGGCTGCGGGAAGGCCATGTGATGTCATCTCAACACAATATTAGTCTGTTAGGAAACATAAAGTCACATTAAATGTATGTCAGATTGCCCAATCTAACACTAATTGAATCTTATAAAGGCGTAGTTTCAAGTTCATTTTCAAAATTCGACGCAAAGTTGATCGTGGTATGGCGCAACAGAACTAGCGCAGCAGAACGCTTACGAGTCGACAAGCCCGGATCTTCTCGTACAGACTCCTTTACTTGTGCGCCACTCTTTTCGCTTTTCCTGCTCCGTTGCCGCCAAGTTTTATTCTTATTTAGCATTTTACCAGTCTCATCGAACTTTCTGAGACGCGATTTAATTAATTTAACACACGGATATTGATTCACACTCAATCGTAATCAATAGTGAGCGCGTAACAGGCGCCGAGCAATCAAATAAGAACCGTTGTTTTTGTAAAACTATTTTACGAGAAACGCGTGTTGTTCCCCTGTGAAGCAAACCATTGCGACTAAATTTCTTCACGCGGCTCTCGCTCAGAAGCGATTTAAAAAGTGCAAAAATATTAAGATCCTGTATTTGCTGCAAATCAATTAAGATCTAGTGAAGTTTTGTCATTTTCAAAATTGATTTATTATTCTATTCTATTAAATAATGGTGGTAAAATTTAAAAGATTAAAAACTGTTGCTATTAATTTTATATACTCCAACTGTAAAATTAATTCCTTAATATAATGATTTTTAAATATTTAAATTATTCTACTTTGCTACAAATACAATTTTTTTTGTCAACCTATGGCTCGTGGGCCGGATCCGGCGTTCTACTCTAAATTATCCGACATGCATTTTCCAAATAACTAAATAAATCTTGGATGTATTCTAATTTCGTTGTTATAAAATATTTAAAAATTAGATGCACATTAATTTTTTATTAAATTTTTCGTTGTAATCTGACAGGCGCCCAATGCGTTACAATGGGGTAAATCTGTACCAACTGAGTTTGTCAATCAGATATAATGAATACCTACAAGTAACTATTATATTAACCACCAGACTTAAAGTCTGTGAATTGGTGACATCTATTGTATATTAATAATAATAAATTATTATGTGTAATATAATTTATAGCCATTAGGTTATTTATAAAAGCGCATTTTTTATAAATAAAAATTTGAGTGCCGCTGTTGTGGCTCGAGCCCGCAACCTCAGAGTTACTAGTCTGAGACGTTATGGATTACGCTATTCCGTCTTTAATCAAATCTCTCAGACTTCTTAAGAAATACTACCAATTACAACAATAATTCAATGCAGGTTCTACCAATATCACAAAGACACCACAAAATAACCAAAGGTGATCGGGTTACAGAAAAAAATATTATGTTCTATAAAACAAATAAAAATTGATGTTTTATTTAATTTCAAAATAAATTTTAATTAAAAAGAATCTTTTATTAAATTAAATTGATTAATTTAATAATAAATTATTTTAGGGATATAACAGTTTTGGTGAATACAATAGCTGCCATAGTTTTAATCAGAAACTTTTCTAAGAAAGTTTGTTAATTAAGTAAAATAATCATAAAGTTTTTAGTCAAATAATGCATTGCTATTTTAATTTCAGATATTAGCTGCATTTAAGTAATCTTAAATATATGATAGGAAAATAGTAATACTATAGTTTTAATCATGTTTTTTCTTATACTAGGTATTTATATACTTGAAATAAAATTTTATTGAACAACATAAAGATGTTTTATACAACAGAAAATCTGTTGGTTGGTTTGTTTATAAACAAAATTATTATTCCAGCAACCTTTCCAAATAATTTTCTTTTCACGAACCCGTTTCTTCGTATATATGCGAGTTTATTTCCTCAACGCAAACAAGCAAATAAGAATGAATTTATTTACGCACAAATCATTTTCTCTTTCATGTATCAAATAATACAAAACAGACATTCAATATTTAATCAACAAAGGCACTCTAGATCGTCAAGGGTTAAATTTTTAAATTCCAATTTTTTAAGGAGATCGCCTAAATGGAAATTGCGAATTTCCCTAAATCACTTGTCAACCTTAATTATTCAAGATTACGCAACATGAATCCTAAAACCACGACAAGTGACAACTCGGAAGGGTTTGATTTCCAAGATTTCTCTCTAAAACATAGTATCAGATGTTTGGGTCATAATAAATCCGTAACGTTTTATACGTGACTTGAAATTCCTAAGCATTTTTTGGCTAAACCATAAACGCGTTAGGGTATGAATAACACACGTGTCTATTTTTTTTCTTGCGCAATAGTGTGCAATGTTACGTATTGAATGTATATGTTGAAAATTCGATTTTCCTTCAAACACTTACGGGGTGTGTTCCTGTGCCAGTCTTGTGTAAGGGAGGAAATGATATCGAGAACAAGATAATATTTGCTTTAAGGAATTTATGGGTTTATAATCTGATTTACTACGCAAATATTGACGTTCGCTCCTTGCTTGATTTTAGAAAATTGGTTTATTTCATTACTATAATAATGCAATAATTATTATTATTATTCAGAGCATGAAAACTATGATTTTTATACCAATATTTCAATAATATCGAAATATAAGTGGGTATAAAAATTTACCCACTTTGGTAATATACAGAAATTTATAAAAACATTTTTAATGAATGTCTCTAGACAGGTCATTTACACTCACAATATAATTAAATTTTGCGTTCCTTCCGGAGTATACACAAAGGTAACATATACATATTTTAAGGTTAACGTTGCATTCAACAAGGTAGAGAATACACAAAAACACCCTTAGTACGTGACCAAATTCGTTTAGAAATAGCACGGAGACAAAAAGCGACTCTGAAGGAATCTGAAGATTAGCAAAGATGGCCGCTGCTAAGAGACGAGCATCTTTAAAGTTTTTCTCATTACATATAATAGCTTCAAGTGCATCACCTTTGTATGTATGTATTATATATATAATATAATATAATATTAAAAAATATTTAATAATTAGTAATATGTGCAGAATCTAACGGTGCGTTTTTTTATATAAGTAAAGTTTGTATATAAATTATATATACATATATCACAACTGTTCTCGTCATAGTACTGTGTCTTTATCATCAAGTCTCTTAGGATTAATGTGGCCGGATGGTCAAAGAAACGCGGATGTTTTTTTGTCGTTTTGATCGATTCAGCGTAGTTTAGCTAAACTAAATTAATTCCAAGTTGAAAGCGAAGTGGTAGATCTGTATAGAGGAGTGGGAGTAACAGAAGTGCGCAAGTGCGGCAGTGTTATGGCTTATCAATTTTTGAGGAAAGTACAACGTCTCTTTCAGCTCTGACCCCTCGACTAATGTTGATGATTCGGGGTGGAATCAGACTCTTTATTATTGTATAATACATATATATGTTATTGAATATAAATCTAAAGAACAAAAATTAATTTTTTTTTTTTATTATTTTAGCAACGTTTAGGCTTAGCAAATGCGTCAGTTATCACTGATGAACTTTTAAAACATTTTTAGTGTATCTAAAATAAATTACTACAAAAATACAATTTTAAATTTTGCATCTTTATCTCTCGTATTAATAAAATATATTTGGCTGAATATTTAATCAGTGTACGCTAGCAATACATTTATAATTGAGGTTATGTGAGTTAATATCACGCGTTATATATTTCAGTTTAATTGGTTCAATTATTAAGGGTGTCATCTATTGGCTTCAATCATTTCATCCCCATTATTTCACAACCGCCCTACACGCCTACGTATATATTTTTATTTGGAAAATAACAAATTATCATCTGCCCTTTACGAGTAGGTATCAGGCTTTGATCTCGTTAGAAGCGTCCTTTTATTTATTTTTCACCAATAATTACCGAGCGGATATAATGAAAATAAAAGTTTAGATTTACTTTTACCGAAAAAAATCTACTCGTCATGGTTTAATCAGACCACAGCATGTCTCGTTTTTTTTAATAATAATATAGAAAAATAAACTGGACGCGAATTTTGACGGACGTCAGAAAAGTTTATTGTTGTTGTTAGAAGGCCGAATTTTTTTTTGAACTCTAACTTTTTTGCAAAGACCAACCCTTGACGGATGGTCGACATAAGTTTTTCTCGTTTCAATCCTCCTGCCACTTTTGAAGGGTATGGATTCGTGTATCTCCCCTGACCAGCGTTTATTTAACACTCGACAGACCCCATTACGTTTTAAATCCGAAGAGTCGATTTTTTTTTATTTTTTCGTCATTTGCTTTTATATTCTCTTGCTAAAGAGCTAACATTTTAATGTGAGAGTTTCAACAATGCTATTCTAAAAAGTTAGAACAATGAAGTTTCAGCCTAACAATAAACGAGTGAATCGTTATTTAGAAACAACTAAGGATAAGCTCGGAATAGTATACTTTATTTTTTATAAATTTAACAGCAAAACTCCTTATTTATTTACTTTGAAACATATGCTTACAAAAATATTAATGGCTTCGCATAACATAGCATAATATGTGTCCTGTGTCATTATTGTGTCGTCCACAAATGGGCACCTGGAAGCGGAGCTAAGCAATGATGCTATTGAAACTAAAATTATCTTCTATATTATCCAAGGACTGATATAAAATACTTGGACTGATTTAAAGCTCTCAAGACACCAACACGACCCAGCTATGAATCAGAGATCAGAGAGACTTTTCACAACTGTTTTTTTTATTTCACACTACCACCAAATACCTGCGTTTTATTGTATTTACATATATTGAAATATAATCATAAAACTTTATCAAAATCCTACCCTGCCCAAAAAACATTGCAAAAATACTGCTGTTTAAGGTTAAATACTGAATAAATTTGATATTTTAAATTTTTAGTAAATATATTTGCAGCTTATAAGTATAAAAAGTAATCAACTCTTACTCTTATGTATGTAGTAATAATTGAAATTATATTCCTAAAGTATATTCTCAAGATTTAGTTTAATTTTGGTTCAGAAATTTTGGAAAATTACTAAAAATGAATTCAGTGTATATATAACAGTTCGTGTTTTATTGTCAGTATTACACAAAAAACGCGTGCGAAACATTTTTATTCTTAATGGTTTGAAAGTACTTTCAAAAAGAGCCGTGAACATCTGCAAGCCAAATGTTCGGTGCCAATATGTAGCTGAAGGTTCGGTGTATAAGATAAAATGCGCCGACAGGTATCTAGATATTATTGCCAATTTTACTGATTTTTAAACTACCGTTAACCCTTTTAACGCGAAGCCTATCATATGATGGGCAACAAATTCGGGACACCAGCACATAGCCTACTATATTATATAAAGTATCTATTTCCTAGTCTATGCCCTCTTAACTACTTATATATTTTTTATGGATGTTTCGATTTTAAAAAATCATGCCTCACTACAAAAACGGCATATTTTAACATCGCAATATAATTTTTTGAATAAATAATAATTGCTACAAGTTAACACTTTCTATGCTGCTAATAAATATAAAAATTAGCTACCGTTGTGACATATTTCCTGAAATAATATTTTAATTAGGCATTAAAAACTTCTACTCATGATATTTACATGATATTTAGTTGCGTTTTCTTTGCTGCTCAGTGTTGCCATATAGTGAAAATTTCCAGCCCAGGGAAAATGCAATAAAATCGTGTCATCGCGATGAAAGCTCTCGATTATCAAGCGTGTGAGAATCAAATAAAGCATATCTAAACCAAATTTTGACCAATAGGAGAGCGCAAAAAACAATTATCACTTCTCAGAACGCTCGTTACCGAGCGTTCCCACTGCAACAGCGCCGACACGATTTTATTGCTTTTGACGTGAATTTTTGACTTCTGAGAAGTGATAATTGTTTTTGCGCTCTCCTATTGATCTAAATTCGGTTTGAAAATACTTTGATTAGCCTTCTAATATTAGAAGTGCATAGTAATATCGTCAAGGATAGCAATCATATTTTTAAAACATAGTGTGATATTGAAATGCAGACAAACTATGGAGCAATATGCGAGAACATAAGTGCTTTCACCGCAATAGCATGATTTTATTGCTTTTGACCTGGACTATATAAATTCACTATATGGCAACACTGAGCAGTAAAGAAAACACGACTAATTATCAGGTAAAAATTATGAGTAGATATTTTTAATAAATTTTAATGCCTAATTAAAATATTTCGCATTAAAAATAATTCATAAAATATTTATTTGTATATATATATAAATTAGAAAGGGTTAACTCGTACCTATTATTATTTTATCAAGAAATAGTATTACGATGTTAAAAAATATATAAAACGCCATTTTAGTCATGATGCTTGGAATCATTGTTTGCCCAGGGACCAGATTCGTTCTCGGCGGCTCTGCTAGGTACTTTGCCCTATTTTGCTAATCTAGAAACTTGTTATACGTTTTTATTTTCACTAATTTATTGACAGCTAAAACTTTCTTTCTTTCTACAAGTAAACTACTGCGACGCTTCTAGTGGGATTTGCAGTGAATAGCCATTTATCGAACCATTTAACAATCATTTTTATTCTGTTTTAAAGTCTATCTACTGCTCAATGGGGATTTTTATATCATGAAATGGCCATATCATCCGCGAATTAAGCACTGAAGTTTAGTTGGAAAATCACTCATAAATACTGTGAATAGTAAGGGTCATAAAATTGGTCCTTTGAGGACTCCAACAAATAAAATTTTGGAAGTAGACAAATAATTTTCAAAAATTCTACTGCTTAAAAATGAAAGCAACTCAAAAATATAATTTGATTAGCTTAAACATATATAATACCTGCGTGCCAAACGCGATCGAAAGCTTTAGCAATGTCCAAAAATACTGCTCCTGTAGTCATTTTTCTGTCAAAGCTCTCTTGATTATATTTCATGACTCGATGTAGTTGCTCCGTAACAGAATGAAAATATCTGAAACCAAATTACTCATAAGGCAAGATGTTATTATTATTAACATGTTCTAGAGCTAAATTTTTAATTATTTTTTCGTAGATTTTGCTCGCGACATGCAGTAAACTTATAGGTCGATAGTTGAAGGGAAGCGTAGGGTCATTACTCGGTTTTAGTATTTTAGAATAACTATTACATCAGCCTGCTTCTATGCAGATGGAAAATATAGACAAGCAAGTGATGAATTTATAATATTCATAAAGTAATCGATGGCATTCGGTGAAAGTAGTTTAAAGGCTCTGTTGGAAATAAAGTCATTTTCGGGGCCCTTGCGATTAGGAAGTCGTTGAATTATTAATATATTATATTAGCTAGTTCTTGGGTTATTTGGATATTTATTTTTAATGGCTTTTGTGACATAATATCTAATTGATTTATAAATTGTATTTGTATTTCTAAACTTTTTTAATATCAATCGTGCATTCGACTATCTGTAATAGCTTCAGCTTTTTCCTCAACGGTGAAAACAATATTTTGTGATAGTCATGATTTTTTTAATTTTTAAGGCTCGCGACGTAAAATTTTTGACATGTTCCATAGAAAATTGTCATCTGGTTTTAAATCGTTAAGTTTGTTTTCCAAAGATAGATCGTTTGCTATAATAAGTCGTTTGCTTACTAATTAATCGCGATAATTTTGCCACAGGCGTTTTATTTACTTTTTAATAATTATTTTATTTCGGTTGCTAAGGAGTATTTTATATATCATATCGCATGTTTTTTTAACGAATTTAAAGAAAGAGAGTTGTCAATACTTAATTAAATCGAAGAACAGCTTTTAACTGTTTCGTTTATTATTATTTAAGTTAGACCAATGAAAAATATAAAGTAACCAAGCCTTACGTGTTTGATTGAGTATGTGTGTATGCCACTATTGATTACTATTGATTCCAACATTAATTGTTTTATTTGTGTAATATTGTTTATAATAAAAACAAAAGAGTTTGTTAGTTGTCATGTAAACCCTTATTATTTTTCAACAGTGAAATTATGTTTTTTACCCGTAACGGACATTTAAAAAGATTGGCGCTCAAAATCGTGTTTAGTTGAATATCACAAAGCGTCGCGGCGAAAGCGTTAATCAAAAGATAGTTTAAATATATATTGATTAGACATGATCGTATTTGATGGACCATCGAGTACCAAAAGAGCGAAGATCTTCCTCTAATTCTCATAGATTATACATATAAGCTCGAACTCGTCGTACTGAACACACTTCAGCCAAGACTTGACAATTCTACTACTTCCCTTCCGACTTGAAAAAAACGTGCACTGAGCGGAGCTACGTCGAAAATCGACCGAGATGATCCTTGAAGGCCAGCGTTCCACAGCGTTCCACTTCCAAGTTAGACAAGTTTTTTTTTATTTAACCGTTGTTGAAAATCGGGCGAATAATTAAAATAATCTACTAATCGATTAAAAAACCCTAATTAAAACTAATAGTTAGTGCATACTTTGCCTAGCCATTGTATATTAAATCAAAATTTAATACGTTAGCTATTACATATGCATATATAAACAGGCTGTGAATTAATTGGACCTTTGTTTATATAGTTTTCACTGAAAATTTATAACTTTACACTATAAATACTTTAGCGTGCGGTTTACCTTTACATTTTATGCGTTTATCATTTTAACGTAAGCTAGTTTAGTTATCTTATATATAATATCTGTGAACCAAATGTGATCGAATGCTTTAGCAATGTCTAAAAACACTGCTCATGTAATAATTTTTCTGTCAAAGCCCTTTTGAATATACATATCTCACAACTCGATGTAGTTGATCCGTAGCAGAATTAAAACATTTGAAGCTAAATTGCTCATTGAGCAAGATGTTGAGCTAGCGTTGATCAGAACAGTGAACACCCCATAAATAATTCTCTATAACGAATCTATTTAAAGGGAGGATTATTTTAATTGACAACAAGATGTACCTAACATAAATAATTTAAAATACCTATTAAAGATAATAATTATTTAATACATATATTACAATAATATATCAGATAAAATATTGCTTAATATTTATATGTTTATAAAATATTTAAAACTGTTTGTGTGAGATAAAATTTGTTGCCAATTTATATAATTCATTGCAGAGAGTTATTCATGGGGTGTTCACTATTCTGACCAATGCTCAATCGATGCCAGTCGCTCGCACTTAACCTGTCCAACGCTAACTTTTTTTATTAGCTTCGCAATTTTTTTGGATGTACAAGTGATCGCATTACAGTTCGTCTGTCAAGTCTTGTTCGTTGACGATGTAACTAACTCACGTCGGAGAGTTCACACAATCACTAGTTAAGGCATACACGATGCATGCATTATCTAGTAATAGTATACACATAATGGTGCATTGTAAATAGGGTCCTCAACTAGTCGTAGTTTTCAACTATTCGAATACTGAATAAAAAAATTATGAAGTATTCGAATATTTTAATATATTCGTAATTTTTCTCTCGGTTCTTACCGATATTAATATATTTAACCAATTAGTACAAAAAAATCAATTGTTTGCCATTTAAATTTTTTTAAATTAAAATATTGGTTATTAACGATTATTTTCTTTCATAAAATATGAATAACAAAATAATGCTTTGTTTATTATTACGTACTTTTTGATCAGGGAAGTCATTTCATATTTTTCAAATTACCATAATTTTGATCAGCTGCAATTTAATTAATTCAGCAAAATTGATGAAACATTTCAAATACATATTTTATCGAATTTGTTATATATACAGTAGCTAATAATGTTTGGAACGAATATGAATAAAGATTGAATCTATATCCGCGTGTTTTGTGCGGATTTGCATATAAATTAAATAACTAGAAATAAATTAAACGCAATCGAATTATTAAATTGATTGAAATAAAATCATTTAGTTTTGAAACAACAAATACAAAAACGTAACACAAACTTTACAAAAAAATGCGTCGTATACTTGTGTTTTTGAGATAAACGTTAAACGATAATAAAGGCCTTTCTAATGTTTTGTTTCGTGCAACGAACGAATTCTGTGAATTTCTGTCATATGATATACGGCCAAATATTTTTAAATGCGTTACAACATTTTTTTGTTGAGAAACAGCATCTAATTGTCTCGCATTTCGAAACAAAATAAAGACGCA
The DNA here is from genome assembly GCF_051122295.1 of Plectrocnemia conspersa. NCBI lineage: Eukaryota > Metazoa > Arthropoda > Insecta > Trichoptera > Polycentropodidae > Plectrocnemia > Plectrocnemia conspersa. Next base: position 29,686,796 of record NW_028277177.1, on the reverse strand, counting down.
TAGACCACGAGCCTACCCTTAGCTTTATTAACAGCTGAAACCCTTTTTGTGTACTATCAACTAATGACTTGCAGGTGGACGGAGGTTTTTTCCATTCCACTTGCGATTTTTCTCTCAGTAAAATTTTGGATTTGCAATTGTGTTAGACAACCTTTCCTCTGAATTTTCCCCATAAATTCTCTACAGGATTTACGTCTGGTGACATTTAAAAGCGTCAAACCATTTGACGCAAATCAACTCCTGTTTTTTAGTGATGTATGGCACGAAGCGTTTTCATGCTGGAATCCGATGGAGGCGTGATCTATGCTTGGAAATATATTCCAGTAGGATTCCGTTAAAGTGGATTCCAACATTGAAATATAAATGACACGTACTACCCTCGCAAATGTACAATTTTCCTATCCTTGTTGCTGCCATGCTACCCCAGACCATAACGCTTCAGCCACAATATTTGACTTTAGGTACTACGCCATCATCTGGATATTCTATTCCGACTCTTTGACGCACATCTACCACACCAGGGGTCTCAAAAACTTTAAAATATGTTTAAAAAAGTATGTTTATTTTAAAAAATTATTGCTTTAATCATTTTTGAATAAATAATGTTTTTAATATTTTTTATGTTAACCAATTTTAATTTAAAATTACTTTAAATTTGGATTCATTGGACCAAATAACTTTCGCCCAATCTTCAAATGTCCAACCTCGGTGTTTTCGGGCCTATTCTAACCTTCGAGTTTTATTTATTTCTAAAAACCACAGTTTGTGTCCCACATCGTTGAGCCTTATTACCGTCCGCTTGCAGAGACTTGTAGACATTTTTCGACGATTTTTAAGAGACTCGGGAACCAACATTCGATCTTTCTGGTAAGTTGTTTCTCGTTTTCTTCCAATTCTTGGCTTTGATTTGTAAGAATCACATTCGTTGAACCGTTTCAAAGTATTTTGAACAGCGTGTCGTGAACATTTAACGTGTTTACTAATTTTCTATTGATCCAGTCCTTGCGAATGCAATAAAATTATATTCGCACTTTTAGCTTCACTTAATTCGCATTTTAATAAATATTAAAATAAATTTTGAAATATATTTTTTAAAGACAAATAGAGGTCAAAATCACGCAACTGAACATAGGGTCACGTAAGCGAGACTGAACAATTAGACCTGCAATCCATTTTAAAAGCGAGCAATTAAAAACGACAAATTCCTTTACATAATTTTCAGAATTACGGTTAAAACTAACTGCTAAAATATTTCAGTCAAACTATGCACATGTAGAGTTACACACCATTTTAAGGAGTGTTCTATTATTATGGCCAAGGCTGTATATTATTTCATTTTATTTTTGCTTGTTTTTAGAAGAGGAGAGGGGAATGTTTTTTTTTATTATTAAAAAATAATTACGATTTCATTATATTCTGCGGGGTAAGAGGGGGGGTTTTAATAATGTATTAAAAGTATGAATATAATGTTAGTGCAAGAAACAATTGTTACGGGCGTTCGATATTACCCCACGGAAATATTTATTATCATTTATTTTAACGCATTATTAAAAAGTCTAATACTAGATAGTTAGAAGTTAATATTATATTTATTGCTATCGTAATTTATTTAAAAAAACAAGTCACATCATGATGACATATTATAATAGAGTGGTTTTATCACCTTACAAATTAATTATATAACACCAAACAATTAAGTCTCAATCAACAAATCGACGTTTGATAATTTGTAAAAAAACACGAATTTGTCGCCGACATGCGAACGCCACCTACCTCCCCGGGGAGGGGTTTTCACCCGAATTGCCCAGCTAAGCGTTTATTTATTGCACACAAACCACCTTCGTGACCAAATTAATTAGCTCACTTTTTAGTGAAGAAGCGCCGGTGCATTATGTGTCCTGAGCAAGGATGTTGTTTCTTTTGTCGTCATATCACACCATTAGACGCCTTAAAAGCGGAGGCGTACATGGCGAAAATGGCCCATTAGTACATTGACGATCGCGCGTCAGGCTATTAATAATAGGTAATAATTATTAAAACATTTGTTCGTTATTTATTTCCGTCTGGGATGGCGCACTCGCGTTTAAGCGATTGCACGTTTAATTTGAATCATGAGTGTATTTATAAATCAGACCGGAACCGAAGCTGTTATGGCCAACGTGCGCCAAGTGCGCCATCTTAATGACTGATGAAAAAATCTGTCAAGTATTTTTAAACCGCAAAATGTTGTCAGCATTAAAAAATATTTATTTTAAATTAAGTATTATAATTATTATGTGCCACGCGTCCCGTATTTTACTCTCCTTTATAATTTGTCAAAGTACGACTGGAATATTTAGTTAGTTTTAATGATTATGTAATATAATAAAAAAAATGTAATTTTGTATCTGCAATTCTTATATGTATATTTATATATTGTAAGAAAATATTCGTAAATATTGACATTCCCCCCCCCCGTTATTTCATTTCACGTAAATCTTGATATATTCAGTAGCGGCCGGTGAAACCCTGTATTTTAGTCGCACGATTATACAGGGGGAGGGGCAAAAGTTTGTCATTCAGTGATCATTTTTTAATATTTCTATTTCATAAAATTATAAGGGCGTTCCTATTTAGAATCCATGGCAAAAGCAATAAAATCATGCCGTCGCAGTGGCAACATTCATATTGAGGCTTTTATGAACAATTTAAGACTTACAATAAGTAAGAATAGAATGAAGCACATATAAACCAAATTTAATTGATTGTTCGAATTAATATTTTTTTACACTAACCAAAGGTTATTTAATCAAAAATGCCAACATACCAAAAAATGCAAATGCGTAAAATTGAAAGGCGAAAAGCGTGCGATGAATGTGGATACCCTTACCGCGAACTTAGCGCATTAAGGCCCATTCACGCGTTTTTGCGTGATAGTGAAATTTTACATTCATTCCGTTCACAAATTTCTGAGGATTAAAAATATTTTTTTTGTCTAGAGATAGCAATATATACATATAAAATCCCGCAAAAATAACGGACCGTAATCTGTTAATGGGTTGCACTAAAAATAGACATACGAAAGACTCAATTAAGAACGAACACCTTTATTGTGTGTCAATGTTACAGTGAACGGTCTTACTCATCATATTTAAAAAAATATACACACACACACACGTAAAATAAACATTCATACCCCCATTTAAACTGTCATTGTTTATCGCTTACAAATATTAAATGTCAACATTTCATTGTGCACTTCATTACAATTCATTCATGGTTTCAAATAAATTGGAAAATTGCGTGACGATTCTCACGCGAGCGCACGTCTAGAGACACATTTTTCGTTTCTTTCTCTAGCTCGTAAAAAAACATCGCCATCGATTATTATCATACATCTGTTTGCGTTTTTGTGGCGTAACCATAAAAAGTTTATCAGAAAAATATCTTCAAATTAATTTTTCGTACTTTCGTAAAATATTTGTTTTTAATAAAATTATTTTCACTTTATTTATGACAGTGATGAGACATCTAAGACCAATTTTGTTGTGAATAGAAGCCCTTGTTATCTGACGCTTTTTCTTGTGGATATTCCCCCTAGGGACTATGATGTCATAGCTATCAAAAGGAAATTTCTCTTTAATTTCCGGCTTTTGTCTGCTGTTAACTGAATCGAGTATTTTCTAACGAACGTAGTTTTATAGATTGCAAGCAAAGGAAAAAAGTAGAAAAATTCATATCATGCATATAATGTGATTATATACCATCTCACATGCTCAGCATATTCATTTTCTTGCTCGTCTAAAAGAACAACTCCTGAGGGCAAAGATTGGTAAACGAAACGACTGAAAAGAATGGGAAGAGAGGAAATATTGCGTTTTTCAGCGCTCGGTGTTATCACCCTTTTTCATAAATAATCGAAATGGCGATTTATCACCGTCAATTTTGACGTTTCTGAAGAGATGCTGTTGATATAATATTCAATTATTAGAAAATGATTTTATATGTGTATTTATATATTTAATTTGCGAATAAATATGAAGATATATGATGAAATCTCATAAAATAGTAAATATACGCGTATATACAAACCTACAAGATATAAAAATAAAATAAAAACTATAATTGTGCGAGATATTTGTTTGGTGCAAGTTTTTAAGCATACGTGATTTTTAATTTTATGTTTTATATATACTTATTACTATTTATATACTTCTTCTTTAATCTAAATTTTCTCGGTATGATGAGTTGGCTTAGTTTGTATTTTGGTCCTCTTATAATATGGCGGAGATATTGAAGCTTTCTTATATTGATATTCCTCAGCACTTCTCCTTCTTTTGACATTCGTCGTAGTACTTAAATAGTAGTGCCCAGAAAATTTTAAACATATGTCTTTAGATCTACATCTTAATACTCTCTAATTATTATTTATTTTTTATTGAGTTATTCAGCTACTATTGCTAATTTTTTATTTATTTATTATTATATTTTATTTTCGGATAAACTCTTCATTTAAGTCTATATGGGAAAGGCGAAAACATGACAACTTACCGTGCGCGTTCTTAACGGAAGTCTTAGGTCACGGTTAGAGAATAGAGAAGTCGTCTCGAAGATCTAGTTGAACTCTTTTGATAATGAAGAAACATTGGCAGCTACACGTAGCATAAGCCACACGAAGTCCCAACTTCTTTAAAAATCACTTTAATAGTAATTTGACAATTACTAAGTGCACTTGATTTTTTTTAAATCAAATTTTATGGTGGATGTGCTATATTGCCTATCTACTTTGTCTTCTTCACGAATCTCTTGGAAACGTTATCTCGTTTAAACGTTAAATCCATAAACTCTGTATTTGCAATTAGCATACTGGTCAAAAGTATTATTTAACATGTACACTAATTCAGGGGACACGGTCAATTGGGCGACGGCGATTGGGCGACGGTCAAATGGGCGATTCAAAATGGGCGACGGACAAATGGGCGATGGTCTTTTGGGCGACGGTCTTTTGGGCGATGCAATAATAATGCATTACAAATAAATGTGATGAAAATCATGATCTTATAATTAATTAAATAATTACCATAATTTAATAAATATTAAAATATATACATACATATACGTACATACGAAAATATAAGTAATATTTTTTAGAATAGAATTAAAAGATGAAAACATTATTTGGTCTAAGCAAAATATATTATACATACATAAGATATAATATGTATATATTTACTTATCATTTGTGCTTATTTAATCATTAAATATCACTTAAACAGTTTGATTTTTTTTATTCAAGAATTTAGGAGAGTTACCCGATATCATAAAACGCTTAAAATACACGACTTAAGTCGGTAATTTTATTATAAATACCTACCTGATAAATGTTTATAGTGGGCCCTTACGCGAATTTTTTTATGTTTTGAGCCTTGGAAACTACTGTGAGAACAAACTTTTGGAATTTCCAAAAATCGCATATTTTACAGTTATCTATTATAAATTAGATAGGATAGTTATATATAAATATAATAACACAGAACTAGCACTGATAAGTGTTTATCGTGGATTTTGCCCTTTATGCGATTTTTTTATGTTTTGAGACTTATAAATTACTGCGAGAACAATCTTTTCGAGTTTCCAAAAATCGCATATTTTACCGTTATCTATTTTAAACTAGATAGGGTAGTTATATATAAATATAATAGCCTAGAACTAGCGCTGATAAATGTTTATCATGGATTTTGACATTGAAGCGAATTTTTTTTATGTTTTGCTCCCTGGAAATTAGTGTGAGAATAAACTTTGGGAATTCACAAAAATCGCATATTTTACAGTTATCTATTTAAAACTAGATAGGGTAGTTATATATAAATATAATAACCCATAACTAGCGCTCAGTATACTTTTGAATTTTTACTGAAAACGTTCGCAAAAAGTTTCGTTGCGTCTTTGAAAATTATTTTTGTCGTGGTTTTCAAACACTTTGTCACAGTGTCATTGTGTTTTTGGTAAAAAAATTCAGTACAGCAAGAAAATAAGTATGTGTCTTTTTATTCACATGTGGGTTATATTTTATGTGTTATTTATAGATAATTGTTTTTATAGATCATTGTTGAGAGCGACTAATTTGAGTTACCACAGTTTATATTCTTCATAAATAGATAATTCAGGCATATTAAGTCAAAAAGGCAAGGAAAAATATGTTTAGAATGGATATCTTAATAAAAAGAATACACCAAAGAATTTTTATAAAAGTTTTGAGGTACAATAGAAAAAATATCATAGAATATTTACGTGGTATTGCATATAATTATAATATGAGTTTAATATTTTGAAAATAAAATTGCTTTTCATTTAAAATACTTTTTCGTTTTAATGTATATTTTATTAATATTTACAATAAAGCAAAGCGTGCAAGTTTTTTTAAATTTCTGTCGCCCATATGACCGTCGCCCAAATAACCATCGCCCAATTGACCGTCGCCCAATTGACCAGAATCGCCCATTTGTCCGTCGCCCAATTGTCGCGTACCGCTAATTCAGAGCACTTTATTTAATATTTAATGTAAAATTTCAAGCAAATTTTTAGTCATTTTCAAAATAATAAAAAAAATGCTGAGCGTGACAAAATGCGTTGAAAATACTAAGCTGTCAAGCACAAACTACGCGTCTAATTTGACTGACAATTAATATGCGCATCACATAAAGTTGTTTCAACAAGCACAATAAAAATTCTAGTGCAGTGATATCAACATTATTCGGAAATAGAAGTATATACTGATTTTGAGAAGGCCTTTGACAAGGTTTGCCAGGGTAAATAGTAAAAAAAATGTTGGCCCTCAGATGATCTAACTTGATTTTTCCTGAGTTGGTTATTATATAGACAGTTCGTAACCTATGGAGACCGATTGTCAAAATAGTATTTCACCCCTTCAGGGGCTCCTCAAGGATCCAAACTAGACCCTCTGCTCTTTAAATTATTTGTAATGACACAATGATTTTAAATTGTTTAGTTTAAATATGTCGCAAACTCTTTTTTTTCTACACAGTGATTTAGGTTCTCTATGGCTTTCGGCAACCTTCTGCCATTAGTGTCACACTGTGTCATTTTTCCGACCTCATTCATCATCAAGATAATTCCTACGATTTCGGTGAAAATGTTTTGGCTTGAGAAACATCCACTGAAAATCTCAGAATCACTTTTAAGAGCAATTGGAGATTCTCTCTACACGTAAATGACGTCCGCGAAAAATTTTCTAAGACGCTCGGTTTTGTTATGAGGAACGCGTTTTACTTTGACGATCCTTTAGTTATTAGTGTTCTTTATAACAGTGATACGCTACCTTTTTTAATTTTCGAGCCCCCATTTTGTTTAAAATTGTGACCTGTGGATTTTTTATGGGCTTATGATCGTTAGAGGTCTGAATAAAACAATGATTTTATTTATGCATGAGGGTAAAAATATATTTTTAATATAAAATACTTAAAAAACTTTAATTATACGAATTCAATGCGAGGTATAGAATTTATTCTATATTTGTATCAGTATCAGAAATTGTGATCGATCATTTGTTTGAACAGCAACTGACTTGAAAAGCAGGTTTACATACACAAGTCGATAAAAGACTGAGAGAGTACGCGTTCTGCGTCGTGACGTTTGGCACTCCATCTGGCGGCTATTAAGGTGTGTTCACTTCTACCGTCGTCATAAAAATAAATATGAATTTTATTAATATAATTTTATTTCGCTAATTAGCTGATACCTGATTATTGAGGAATAATATATTATATTTTTTTGTTAAATGCAGTTCTTTGAATTTTGTGTTACCAAAAATAATAATGTAAGAATGCATTGTGCTATACATACTAGTTCTAACGGCTGATATGCTTCTTTATACTGATGAAATTCTTAATCCGCTGTAATATACTGGTGTCTGTGTAATCTCTTTTGAACTTATGAGAGATTATTCGGCAATTAGCCAAGAGATGCAGAAGTGGTATTCTCCACTTAAAGTATGTAACGAAATAACTTCTTATTGAATGCTGGTTTCAATGGCAACTTTTTTATTACTTTAAATGGTTTTACAAATAATATGTGAATAGGAAAACCACTTTGGCGAATGACAGGCGGTCTTAAAATGGCAGGTTCGTATTAAGGTCGTTAAAAAGTATACGAAAACGAATTTGTAAGTATAAACTTAGACACCCGTCGCGTATAAAGGGTGTAAAATGCATTTTATGGGATCTAGCAAGTATATAGCTCACGCGCTGGGCGTTAAGGCAAATACGAAATACCCACGAACTCACGACCGTATCGGATAACCCGAGACCTAGAGATATTCAAAGGGGTGAATCGGGGTCGAAATAAGATTTCTGAAAAACCAGATTTTTTTTGTGCGAATACCCAAACCGTTTACGATCCGATCATTATTTTTTATCTCATATTAGTTGAAAAATAAATATTTATTGCACAATTTAAGATATTTGCAGTACTTTAGTGTTGTTTTTATTAAAGACTATTTAAAGCTACAATTTATTTTTGTATAAAATAGGAAACATACATACGTGATTGTTCCGTAAATTTGCATACTAAGCAATACAGTAATTAATTGTATTTAATTCATCAAGTGTCAGGTGAAGAATTAAGATAGTTTTTTAGGTATGTAAGGATGTTTTCAAATACCGTTATTATGGCTGATAATAACGGTATTTTAAAATTCCTTACATTAGCACGCTATTTTAAGTGCGGAAATAATATAAAAAGTATTAGTAAAATCGCACTGAATTTTTTAATTTATATATAAAGAAAGTGAACTACGTAATATTAAATCAATTTAAGTACAATGTCTTTTTATATATTTTGACGTGTTACTCGAAAATATCAGATATCTTAAAATCAAACACATTTTTACCCTTGATCACTGTAACTATCTTTTCGTTGATAAATAACACGGATTTGGTCTTTTATACCTTTCACTGCCACCAAGGGTTTGATAAAGTGAGCTATTCCATCTGAAGTAACAAATTTATCAAGATTTAACCATATTTCTTTGAAAGTTTTTTGTGCTCTGCAAGGTTCAATTCTTAATCTATTGCTCAATCTTCTGTTTATAAATGACAATCACAGAAATTGTTTAATCGGACTTTTTGTGATATACTAACTATTAAAAAATAATCAATGCTTCCTTAAAAGGTTAACAAACGATTGGATAACACGTTGATTTTAACCAAATTAGAATGTGGATCAATACTATGAAATCTTATAACTTTAAAATATTTATTATGTTTAGGACAGAAACAGTTTTTTTATTTATTGATATTTTTGTTTGAACCTCTATAAATGTTATACATTGTAATAAATTATTAAAAGGAATCACGCACTACACTTATTATAAGTGGAACGGCCAACAACCGCAGGGTCATGTTCGGTGCTTTTTTTTCCAACCGCCTGATCAATGCTTAAACGGCGTTTTTGTTTTGTATTTTACTGCCCATCAAATCTATTCCAGTAACACACTACATTATTGAAGTCAAAGAATTTTATATTGATATATTTTAATTCATTATAATGTGTATTTAATTGCATAAAAAACTACTTTAATTATTTAAGAAGAATTTATGCAGATATTACATGAAAACATAACTATGTATTGTATATGTATTTACTTATCGGCTGTTACCCGATAGCTTACGTGGGAGCGTTTTAACTACCACTTCCATTGAGTCTTATGTGTGGCGTTCGAGAAGGGATGAAAATTCGAAACTCTCATCTTCAAAGTTTGCGGTATAGCGTTGAGAATGCTCGGTTTTGTTATGCGAAATGGATGTACTTTAATTTGTATGGTACGCTAGTACGTGACTTTTTTGAATCTGGCTCTATTGTCCAGAATTTAACAGGGCAAAGTACTCGAAGGGTTGTTGGAGAGGGTTCAGAATATTCAAAAATTCTGTACACCCTCACATATCATACAATAATCTATATTCTAAGTTTTATATTAGTGGCACAATTATGAGGAAAAATCGTTGTGCACTTTCTAAAGTTGTTTTTATTAACTTTTCTGGAAGAATTTTTCAGAAAAAAATCTTCAGTTTTTCCTTTAATTCAAAATGTTTCTGATAATTAATTTGTTTGTGTAAAAAATATGGTTACATGAATACCAAAGTTTGCAAAGCTTTAAACATAAGACAAGAAAAAGTTTAAGCTGTGGATATTTAAGGGAAAAATACACACATGCTTGAGATACATATAAATTATCAAGTTAAATCCTCAATCCTTGGTTATAATTCTCAGAATTTGTCATCACTCATTTAAGTGTATGTTTATATTGTTTTGAAGTGATAGGAATTTAGCTTTCAGTGTGATTAAAATATTTATAAAAATGATTATGCCTATTCGTATAAATTTTAATTTGAGTGAAAATGCGATATTATTGTGCATTCATCAATTAGGTTATTTATTATTAACATTTTACAGTCTGTCGGTTATAACTTATTAACAGTTTGAATATATTTTTATTGTTAAAATGAGTTTAGGGTATAATAAGCTACCATTGGTAAACCATGAGTACAGCTTCAAATATGCTTACGCGATATTCATTAAAATGACCCTTAGATATGGCTTAGGAAAGGGAGAACATAGCGTCGTATTCCTGCCAAAAAACTGTTATTGACCTAAAAATTCAGCTAAAATGCATGAAATTGGCTAATCAACACAAAATCTGAACTGCTTTCGATCGAAGAAAAAAAACTGTCTCAAACTATATAGGGGTGCTTCACATATTGCGGAATGGAAGGTATCCATTTTTTGTCATTACTTTGATGTTAGTTGAAATTTTAACTGGAAATTACCGGATATTGTATCTTTTCATTAAGTATTTTTTTTGTAAATTAGATCAAAGTTAGTTAACATTAAAAAATAAATAAAATTGAAACTTACAAAAATATTTTTGGGGCATAATTAATAAAAATATTCGATTGCACAACTCTTAAATCGTTAATTAATTATATGTCTTTCCGTGTTGTAGTGTTAAAAGGCAATTGCAATTCTAATAAATGTTTTGATTAGTTAAATTCACATATTTATTATTCTCATAAATTAATAATATCTTAATACATTTTCACCGGTAGATACATATTTATACTAACAAAAATATAATTTGTAATGCAGCACAATAAAATTAAATGCTGCTCTAAAATGCATATAAAGCTCAATTTGACAATTGTGAAACTTCCATTTAATGTTCAAACCCAAACCTAGACTAAAGGAATTAATCAAACTTAGCTTGACCTAATGAAAGTTCTTAAACGAACTATTTTTTCTGAACTTTTAATATGTTAATTAGTTGACAATTTGAGTTTATTTTAATTTATTTTTAATATTGTTATATCCTGTCTAACGATGTAATGTCACGATATAACTATCTGGGTTAGTAAAATTATAGTTATACTAGTGAAAATATAATTTTAATAGTAATATACATTCACTGTAACATATTCAACAATTCTTTATTTTCAAATAAATGCTTAAAAACTTTTTTACGAACCCGGTTTTTTATTTTTTTTCTGTATTAAAAATGACGATATAAAATCTTATCTCAAATTGCAGTAAATTTATCTTAAGTAATTTTATTTTAATAATAAAAATATATTTCGTGAGATGAGGTATTCTACGTGTTGTTTTTACACTCCAATATTACTTACACTCACCTATTTCATGCGTATGAGAGAAAGGTAAAAATACCCCCAGGAACTTACGACTGTATCAGATAACCCAAGATGCTTCAAGGGTTATGCTAGAGGGTGAATAGGGTAGAAACAACATTTTCACGTATACAGATTTTTCTGTTCGAGTGCCCAAACTAACGTTGTATATTCATATACATATATAGTATAGAATTGAATTTACTTCATTCGTTACTTATTCATGAAACTGCGACAAGAATCACTAGCACAGATGATTTTTTTTTTATTTTACCATAAACGATTATTTTGTTTAAGCAAATGTGTGAATTGTTATCAAAGTGGAAAAGCCTTTTATTGGAGAAAATAAAAGAAAATGTGGTAGGGATTTATTTGAATGCTTCCGCAGAGCCACGTAAAAGAAATGTCGTTGTTTCTTGTGAGGTAGTAAAATTGAACAATCGACAAGGAAACGACCTTTTTATTAGATAAACGATTACTTTAGTTTTTCGTTCCTGTGCAAATAAAACAGCTTTTAGTAAATTATCTCAAGGAGAATGCGTCGTATGCGTCGTTCTAAAAATACGTTAAAGGTTTTGGGCTACAAAAATAATTATCTAACAGAATTCGAGTTGATGTTTTATGTTAATCATTAATCAGTTTCCATTTAATTAGTCTATAAATAAAAAATATTAGAAAGAATAATTAATGGTGTTGCTATATTTCATCTTAAGAAAAAGTGTATTATATTTTCTTGTATATCTGAAAGCTCATGTATTTTCTAGTATTAGATATTGTCGATATGTTTTATGATTTTCATCCTGTTTTATGATGATTATAAAATAACATTAAATTATGCTATGACATATGCTATATAATACACATTTATTAAAATTAAACGCACGATTTATTTCTGTTGGTTATTTTCATTAATTTATTTTGATTAACATTATTTAATTTAAGTATAATTAGTCGAAATAGAAATTTCATTGCGAGTTAGATGATTCAATCTTAAAGTTTTTTTTAACCCTTTAAACGCCAACAACTAATTAGTGGATCATTTGTTATTTCTCTTCACGCGTCAGTATCTCTTCCTTATAATAAATATAAAATACTCGGTGTACTGATAAATGTTGCTAGTACAATAATAATAATTAATTAATATAATTTAAACAAATAAAGTTTATCTAAAAGTGAATTATTATTTAGATGCGAAAAATATTAAGAATTAAATTTTTATAACTATTTGATAAAAATATAATATAAAGATAATAACGGTATTCCAATAAGAGTTATTGTGATACGCATATCAGAATAACGCATGCCAGATTTAATTTGTGGCCAATTTAGTATGAGATGGGTCCGATTTTTTTTATAAAATATTGCATTACGCAATAACACCCCATCTCCATTTTACCCACATATTTCACACCTTACCTCTCATGAATTCACATCGTTTGAAATTCGTAAATAATTGATCGTCGTCAAAATATTCGTCGTCGTAAAACGGGTCGTAAAGTAACCAGACGATCTAGAAGTGTAGTAAATTTTCATTGTTTGCTATGAAAATCAATTAAGCATGCGATCTAACGATTACTACCTGTTGTCCTTTAAGATGTCGCCCCTTGAACAACAATATGTTCCATTGTATCCGACCGACACATTTCATGATAATATGATATGTATTTGTTTTCTGGGTCAATTGTTTGTTTTTGTTTGATGTCGCTAATTTGTTTTTCTTTGAAGGGCTTGGCCATTTTCAGTTGAAAAACTGTTTTATTCGTAAATTCTGACTGGCATACTTCCTTCAATTAAATCTTATTTAAATAGAAACCAATTAAGACTTCGCCAAACGGGTTGAGTTTGCGTGACGGAATAAAAAGCGAGGGTCGCTTTTATTGACTTAAAAAAATTTGCGCCATCTAGAAGCAAATTTAATTTAATGATAGAGATGTTTTTATCTCAATTTTTTTTTAATTATTTAATATGAAATGAGCTTCATATATTTGATTGTTTTTCCTACAGCAGATTAGGCATGTAATCCAGTAAAAATAATTACATTATAATACACAATATTTGCGCATATAGGGCGCCTAAATCTGTCCCGCATAAAACACGTTCCATCTGTAAATAAGAGGGAAAAAGAAATACGCGGAGAAGTCACCGAAGAACGAAATTGGATTTCTTCTTACATGTAATAATTTAATTAACTTCGTCACTGGGATGCGACCTTCCAAGTTCGCGTGACAATGACCACTTTACGCTCCTCGGAGAAAGACGAGAAATTTGTGACAATTACTTCTTGAAAACGCTCCTACACACACAAACACACGAGGCAAACTGCGACCCTGGGCAATTAGAGCAAGTGTCATAATTTTTGACATTCTATCACGATCGCACCCATCCCCTTGGGTATAGGCGCACGGGGGTGAAAATGGATTAATGAACATGTCGCTCGCTTCTTATGAGACATAGGGACAAAACTATCGAGGGTTCAATTAACCTTCCATTAATTGCTTCTCGATTATGATTAGTCTCGACCCGGATACAAAAAATAGGCTTATGCCCTCCTTTTCAATGTAAGCTTTTAATGACTCAATAATCCAATCTGTATATAGGTTACCTTTTGTCATTTTAATCTGCATGGGAGATATTCATCCTTTATCGATGTATCAATTAATCTGCTGACAATAAACTATAAATAGGGCACTAATCTGAATGAATGAATGAGACTATAATAGATAAATGTATGTCACGTAAATCGTGGCAATAATATTTCTATTAGAGCTTTCAATATTGAAGTAGGAAATACACTAATAAATATATCTTTCTCTTTGCAAATCTCATGCACTTGTAATATTTTTTATTTATTTTGTCTACCTGAAATGCTAAAAACGAAAAAAAAATTTGTTGAACTTAAAATATAAATTACAGGCGTGAACCCAATGCGTTACAATGGAGTAAATTTCGAGGCTGCAGATTTATGATGAAAATGCACATTATTAAATCCGGTTTCAGCTGAAAAGTGACATTTATTGCTTATAAATTATTTTTCACATATACTAGTGAAAAAATAATTGAGGTTTATAGAAATTTTAGAGCAGCATTTAATAGTGCGTATTACTTAAATTATGTTTTTGCTAGTAGAAATATATTTCTACCGATGAAAATGTATTTTGAAACAGTGTTTTTACTAAAAATATACGCATGATTTTTTTTATTCGTTTATCATTTGTGTCAGTGTATAGGAAGTCAAAAATTCAAAGCCAAAATTTCAGCACTTTCCCGATTAATATTAGTTATATTTTTTTGTAGTATGTATAAGTATTTATTTTTCACATATAAAATTTCGGTAATAAAAATGTTGTCATACTACGAGGGATTCTGAAGTCTCGGGTTTTTTCGATTCCCGGGACTCGAGACCCAAATTTTTAAAGTCCCGGGAATTCCCGGGAATTTTTCGTATAATCATGAAAAACAATTATGTTACAAAATTAACTTATTATTATTAACTTTTTTCAACTTATTATTATTAACTTCAATTAATTTATTATTATTAACTTATATTATTTGTGTTATAGGTACGATAGGTGAAAATTTATCGAAATAAATTAAAAACACTTTATTCGATATTTATTTAAATTTAATTTATTACAATTTTTTTAATCGAAATATTTTTATCAATAATTAGTTAAGCCCTTTACTTTTGTAAGGAAAAATATGTTTTTAAAAAAACCAAGGCGTTTAATGATGAATCACATAGCCTGTTCCTGGTTTTTGTGGCAAATATTCCAGATGTAGAAAAAACTCTCTCGCTTTCTGTAGATGTTGGCTTAATTGTAAGCAATGATTTGAATAAAAGCTCTAGATTCGGAGTTCACTTGATAGTTGAATCTAATATCTGAAACTCCTTTTTTAAGTTGAATTTTTATTTCTAGTCGTTGAAATATTTTGGTGGTTCGTGCGACAGAGTTGTGTTGATTTCAAATATTTTTTTTAAAAGGAAATTAACAATAATTTTAGAAGTTAATAAAGTGGCATCTCGACGACTTAGAGCTTCAACTGCCAGTTTTATAGGAGTGAGTACTTCACAAATATTTTCCAATACGTGAATGTTCGATTCATTCCAAATTTGGCCAATGCCAAGATCAATTAATGATTTTCTAATGCAATTTCGTAACTTTCAAAAGCTCGAGATCATGGGTAATAAGAAATTCCACCTTGTCTTCATATCGAGACATAAATTAAGCTTGACATCAAATTCTCTCTTTACATATTTTTGTAAAATTGCACTTCGGAAAGGCTCGAGTCTCGGGTTATTAATTTTTAAATTCCCGGGACTCGAGACAGCAAAAAATCTTTGTATTCTCGGGAATAAATTCCCGGGTTGTCTCGACACAGAATCCCTACATACTACAATGTATCTACGCTTATTTTTATTTTTAAATCTTTCAGGCGTAAGCCCAATGCGTTACAACTGGGTAAATCAATCAGACACTATGAATACCGCTAGATTAAAAGTCTGGGAATCGGTTATATTTATATTACACTTAACTTTCACTTTCACTTAACTCTTTTCGTTATACAAAATAATATTTTTTTTTAAATATACAATACTTATTTTTATTGAATTTTATTGATATGATTATGATTGAAACATATATTTGTGGGGACCACACATTTAGGCGTTTGTCTCATTTTTAATGACCGTGACCAAAAACATTCATTCAGACAAACATCATGGCACAAGAGGGATTTCTTTTGACCACACAACACGGGTCGTTAAGAGTGGCAAAACGGTACGGACGCAATCAACCACCACAATGCAAACCCTTAGAATTCGAAAGTCTGGAGCCAAGCAAAAAACTGGCTTTCGAAATACACTTTCGATTTCTCGAATTCTATGAAACCACTGCAGCGATTGGCTAGGAGATCGATGCACAATCGTGATTGGCCAGCTAGCGTGCATCCCCTTAAAGGATATAAGCCCGGACTCAGACGAGGAGAGAGCAGACGGCTCAAGGCAGATGGAAGAGACGGCTGAGGCACGAGACAAGTGACGCAGAGTCAGTGACGCAGACAACCAGAGAGCTAAGATCTACCAGCAGACATCCGGAGGAACCTGCCACGCGCTCTAACCGACAGACCTGCAGACAACACCTGACACTTGCCGCAATCAGACACAGAGCCCTGAGACATCATCACCTGCACACCTTCATCGCAAGACACGTCACGCCGTAATCGTCCATAGTCCATAAAAAATCGAATAGAATTTACCGAAGAGTCTCATTCAACCACTCCTAGGGCTACGCCCCTACATATTTAAAAAATACATAATATTTTCTGTAATAAAAATAAGTCTAAAAATAGGATCCTATTTCTTTACCATAATTATTAAAAATACAATTGTTTTAAAATGTATAATTTAGATTTCGGTTCTGGTTTTCTGTTGTTTGAATTCAATGGAACAAAAACATTTGCTATTGTGTGGAATCGAATAACTTTGTCTTCGATTCAATATAAATTGAATAATTTCCTTTCGGAAACGAAGGCGTTTGATCGGACCCAGTTCTCTTACAATTGTTATAATATATTCTTTAAGAATTAATATAAATCCACCCTTTGTGTTTTGAGTGGGTTGTTATATCGTAAAAATTATATAGCATTTCGCCCTCTACAGAAAATCAGATTTTATTTTAACCGATCAGAAATTCGAATAAAAATCGGAGCATAAAAAGATCCAATTTAATCGTAAAATATTATTTTTTATTAATAATATTTAATTATTATATAGGAAATTTAAGTATTTGTTACTGTTCTCATAGTAATGTTAAACTTTTCTATTATTTTGGTATTCCAATGTGTATTTTAATTACAATAATTCAGAGTCGCCTTTAAAGTGTGCAGATCCTTTAAATTGTATTCGCTCTTGTTTTATTTCACTTGTAGACAATGTCTCCTATTTTAGTATTACATACGTGTCTTTTTCGTTATACATATTTATTTATTTAGAACGGTCCTTGTTTATATTATCAAAATAATGACGCTGTGTATGAAAAAAAATATATTCAGAGATAAAAAGCCTTTGAATCAGGTCGCTCAATCCTGCGAAACATACCTGAATCTATTTAAATATTAAATTGTATATAAAACTCATTTTTCATTGATCTCAACAAAAGACCCATCAGAGCTTTCATATCTTTTTTGTCTCGCACAGACGCATTTGATAAGCCAACAATTTGATAGGACGAATTCGGGTCAGGCTGAGCTCGAATGGCCTGGTTTAGTTGCTGTTTTATCATTATTATATTTTTCATCAAATAATAAATAAATGGCAATTGGTGTCGTTTGGACGGAGCAGCTCGTAAAATCCTTATTACATTACAAAGATCTACAATATAACGAGCTGCTGGGATTTAATGAGTGTATCCCGTTGATGTGAACAGATTTGTTCACTTCACACGTGAAAAATGTCCAATTCCACGAACACCAGATTTCGTTCATACTTTATTATACTATACTTATTTGCATAAGGCGCCAATGGCTCACTGGATAATATCATTGAAACGTCTAGATCATTTTACTATTTGCATTTATAATAAATAATTATTATAAATATAGATATATTGTTATTTAGTTTAAAATAATATATTATTGCTCTTCTTTTTTTAATGTTAGTTGTATGTCTCATTTGAGGTATTCTGTACATTTTTTTATCGGTGCGTACGGCGCGTACGGTGAGATACATTCCCTTTTAAGTTAAGTGACGAGAATGAATGAGAGATAAGGGCGCGCATTACATGCGTTCCGCATGCCTATTTCATCTCACTCACTCTCGACACTTAACACGCGAGCGAGGGCAAAGGAATGTATCTCACCGTACGCGCCTGATTGTGGGATTTATTTATTCATTCACTTCTGATAACAATTCTGATAAAGCATTCAATGTTCACTCTCCAAGCTTATGCTTATATTATTTTCAATGACCACCTTCCTACTGTCTTTAATAAAAACTAAACTACTTATGAGACTACTTAATGTGATGCAAATAAAAAATCACAATTTTATTTATAAATGAATTTCATACTTAAATATATATTTCACTTAAACTTTTGTGGGTTCATAATATTTTTAATTATATGTTAAAAAAATAGCATTCACACTAATAACATAACTGTAAATATAACAAAGGAGAGTATCGTAAAATAAATTACAAAAGTATTCTGCCGCTCGACGTAATGCAATATATAATAAATTCCAAAGCGTAATTGTCTTAAAAATGCGTAAGGGCGCAATTAAAATACGGCATTAGTCAATTCACATTACGAACTGCTAAGTGTTTTTGTAATACACACGCACACTGACAAACGGAATGCGAAATAATAAGTGCAAGTGTGCCAAATTTTAACTAATATTGCAACGCAAATATTATATTTAATTTATAAATAATAATAATAATCAAAATATTCGCAATATACCGTCACGGATAGTATGGGAAAGCAATAAACATTCCCCCAGTCAGATAAATACCATCTACTTGATTTTAAATTTAGAATTTACTACCATCAGCACTTTATCTAGACATTCCACTTGATATTTTCGATTTATGGCACAATAGTTTATCTTATTTCATACAAATCGGAGCTCAAATCAGCCGCTTCCCTCTTTACGTTTACCCTAATCCAGCTTTTAAAATATATATTTTCACATATATATATATTCCGCACGTTTCACTGTTACTATTCTTCTGTCTTTCATCAAAACGGTAAAAAAAAATCGGTGCGGGAATTCAAGTAGACGTCGTATATACGGATTTTGAAAAGGCCTTTGACAAGGTTTGATATAGTACGATACTAAAAAACAGTGTACCTCAGTTTTTTA
Organism: Plectrocnemia conspersa; assembly: GCF_051122295.1. Lineage (NCBI taxonomy): Eukaryota > Metazoa > Arthropoda > Insecta > Trichoptera > Polycentropodidae > Plectrocnemia > Plectrocnemia conspersa. Next base: position 29,667,261 of record NW_028277177.1, on the reverse strand, counting down.
AATGATTAAACTCGGTTATTCCCAAATTATTTGAGCGATTGAAATACACAATAATTATCCAATATGGACTCAAAAATAATATTTATTACTAAATAGCTTTGATGTATATTAATATAAACTGACATTAATATATAAAGGACAGTTCTTTTTTATCATTCTGAGATTTTTAAAGATATAATTTGTTGCCATTTTAATAATTTCGGCCTTGAATTTATAATTAAAAATTAAAACCTTCTAATTAAAAATCAATGACTAACGACCTCTGCTCTATTTTGAGATTATATTATACATTTTTTAATCAAAGCTAATACAATGCATAAAAGTATTTGCTATTTATATTTAAATTATTTATTATCCTTTCTAATAAATATATTTTATCTTCCAATTATTATAATATCACGTTTCCCAAGAGTATTCGAGCAAAATATTAAAATTATGTTGTTTTCGTATTATTTATATTGGTTACTATTATTAAATTACATTTTTTTCTAAATTATTTTTTATATAAAGCAAATTTTGTCTATTATCATTTTTATGCAATATAACAATATAACATTTCTATAGAAAAATAAATATAATAGACAAAAAATTGGGAAAATTTTCAATACAATCGTGAAAGGGTCCGATATAAACTAATTTTGTGTTTTCGCTTTGTATTCATGTACATGTATACATTAGTATATAAAGTTTATTTGATCTAATATCAAGTTTTGATCATAAGAAATATATTTTGCTTGCTATAAAATTCATATTATGTTGACACAATAAAAATAACAATAAATTATTTACTCCACTAACTTTAATGGTCTATGCTCTATGCAATGGAATACAATCTGTTCCATTAAAATTTCAGCAATGAAGACGAAACTTTTCCTTTGCTCAGTAAGATAATGAAAATGCAATAAATCTGTAATTAAAATTAATTGGACTCTTAAAAACTTCTGTGTCTTAAATTCTGGAAGCATCGTGTATTTAGTGTTGAGGTTCTAGGATTGTTTAAAAGGATTAAGATTGTAATTTTAGCAATATTTAGCAGCAATAAGCTTTTTTGTTTATAAATACTTGTAATATGATTAGTCCTAATTCTCTTTTCAAAATTATTTTTATCAATATCAAAAGCTCAAGGACAAAACATGTGTAAATATTTTAGCAGCAGATTTTTATAAATTCGCTTTTTATATACATTATTTATTTTAACGTTTCGCTAAAACTTTTTTAAGCATCATCAGATATTCAGTATCACTTCAATGTTACAAAACAATATTTATTGGGCTTATATAAAAATAAATAAATCGGTACCTAACTATGGTAGATGGAAGGGCTTGCGTATCGCGCTTTTTCTCTCTTGCTGGCGTTTCCACCTCGATGTTAGGTTCCATAAACAAATATTACGGAAAAACGATTTTATTATCCCTTTTTAATAGGATAAAACCGGGAACATCAATTTTTTCATCACAATTTAAACTAACTAACTACTTTCTTGATAAAGTTTTAATCAATATTTAAATAAAATATACTATTATTATAAATGAAAATGTCATTTGCAAAAATGTGATTCTTTACAAAATTATATATTTTGTTATTGTTGTGAATTATAGAATTTATTACTTTTATTAATTATTGACACAAATAGTTTTTAGTTATGAGCAATTTTTTATGGTAACTTGTGATGTGTAGTTGCTTGAAATATCTCATTAAAATGAATGATTTATCATAGGTCATTGTTATCTAGCAAAAAAATGAATAGTCTGTTTCTAAAAAATAATAATCATTAAATAGAATAATCCATAAAATATTTCTATTTCTATCAGATTGTCAGTTAACAATTTTAAATATTAGTTTATTTTGTTATTAATATTTGATAGTTAATAATTGTTTTTTAAGGCATTTTAAATTTGAAATAAACATTAAACGACACTAAAGACACAGTATTAAAGCATATTATCTGGGGGCGCAGACCTTTGACGACGCGCCATCTAGGAGATGCTATCGGTGGAGTGTGTTTTTGTGTTGTAGTCTTAAAGAGAATGAAGTGGCAAAGACTCATAATTAATACTGTAAAGAGTAGCTCTAAAAGCTGCCGTATTAGTGGAGAGTATCGTTGAAGACCTTCTCAAAAGGATACCTTCAATAGGGTTAACCGGTCAAGGAGCTTAGCGATTCGATTGTTTTAAAGCATTCAATACAGTTAAAGAAACCCTTAAAATTTCGTTGTTACCTCTTCTACGGTTGACGACCCAAGATAAACTATCCATCTTGTTTTACAACTGCTACTATAACTGGCAACTGGATTCTAGAAAGCATTAAAAAAATAAGTGATAATAAAATAAATATTTTATTTCTTACTTATATCAACTGGATTTATTTTTTAAAGTCGTTCTGAAAAACATCGGTATCGTCTTTGCATGGAAAATGTTTGTCATACATTTGTTTATGTTATATTTAATTTTTTTGGAGCAACTTCATAATGCATATTATCGTTCTCTGACTAAATATTAATATTTAGTAAAAAAAATAAGTACTACTTAATTTAAAAACATTTTTTTTGCATTAATAATCATTAGTTTTAATAAATGGCCTGGTTTATATTTTATTAAAAAAATTAAAAACTTAACTTAAATATTATTGTTATAAAAATATTTTTATATAAAATTTAAATTATTTATGTAAAAAAATACATTTAATTTTGTATTGACGATATGAAAGTTTTTTATACGACCACACCCCAGGTTGCAAATGCGGGAAAACTCTCGGGAGTCGGCTATCGTGGCGACGGGTAAGCTCATAGCAAGGCTTTTCATAGAAAAAATCACATTTATAAGAAAATATGTTTATTTTTACTATTATCTTATATGTATTTTAAATAAATATGTAACAAAATACACTTAATTAAAATATAATTTAATTTAATATTTCTAATATTTCGTAAATACTTTCTTAAGTTAAATTAACATTTTGCGTTTAAAGTAAATTATTTACTTAATAAGCTTTAAAAGTACTTTAAATATTACACAATTCATAGAATAATCTTATTACAAGCGTTAATTAAGGTGTAAAAATTCATTCGAAATATAAATCATATTTTATTAAATCAATAAAAAGAATCTATATATTATATTTATTTATTTTCAATTGCATTGCAATCCTTTCTGTTTAAATATATTTTGTAAATTCTTGTATCAATGAAGAAAAATCTTACACCATTTCCCGGACTTTATCGCTTTTCTACCGTCCGGGAAAACCAGCTTTGACTTCAATAAGTGATTCCAAACATTTTCAAACGACGTTCTACTAGGATAAATTCCACTACGAATACTGCAACTAATGCTTTACAAACTCATTTGTATCGAACTTCGTACATAAAGGAATCCAGCTCGTGTTAATTACATATAAAAACGTACAGTAGTAACTTGACCGGATTACAGCTAAATATAAACATACATAAAAAAATACACAAAAAACATTTACCTTCCGAGTTTCCATGGCATCAGTGTTGTTTTAATTAATTGTCCAAATAAAGTTAAAGTGTATTTAATTAACATTTTAATGGCGAAAAGCTATACAGAAGAGGATTACTGGCATGGAAAGTGAAATTTATATTTAAAGGATAATTTTGTTGGTTTGCGGATTATATATAATGTTTTAGTTCCGGCTTATTCAGGCGATAATTTTAGATATTTCTAAAGAGGAGGAGAGATATTTTTTTACCTAAATGATAAAAGTGAAAGCTGAGCTTTTTATTTAAGAGGGGCGTTAAAATTATCAGTGATACAAGTAAGGAAAATCAAGTGGTAGCGTAGTCATTTTCAAAGTTCGTATCGGATGTCTTTTTATATCACACTTCCAGTAAATGATTCTGTTTTTATATTAAATTATTTTTCATTTTGTATATAAGTATTAATTTCTTTGAATTATTCGAAAGCTCAAATATTATTATAAAGCGGTGAAAATATACAAATTTAATATTAAAATATTCGACATTGTAAACATATTATATAATATATATAATATCCTGTGATATTATATTTTAATAGGGTACTAAACACTAATTTTCAATATGAACTGAATCAGTATAGTAAAAGCAATATCAATAAACATCATATTGATCTGACAATACCAACTATTTTAATTACTTAGTATTAAACTTATTTATCTTGACAATTTATTTTATTGGGAATGATAAGATTTACATAAAGTACGATACTGAAAGGCATTAAATCTAAATTGCTGGTCACTGGTTCAAATTAGAGTATCCAACCAGAACCTTTAAGTTACTAACTTTAAATGCTCGTTACAGTAAATCGTTAGGTCAAAATGTATTGGATATTTTTCTGCAGCGATACGAAAGCTCCGAGCTATTTCGTAATAAAGCTCTAGCAAACTTTTCATAACGTGCCACAGGGTGTTCGTTAATAGTTTTCGCAGAAGTCACGAATTAGTATGTAACATATGGATACCAGAAATAGCAATAAATTAAAATGAAACGTTAATTTCTATAATACATACATACATGTTCCAAGCAATATTAATTAAAAATATTATTATCCTATACCTCATTAATTTTACACGATAGGAAGACTTGGATTTAAATTTCATATAAACACTGATTTGTTCTTAAATTTGTCTGGTGCTTTAATATTTGCTGATAGGTGTTGATTGTGTTTACCCTGCTGAAACACATTAAACTAATGCCTACTATGATACAAAAATAAATATATTAATACAAAGTTCAGAATAGCGTCATATGTAAGGTCTAGACTTGTAATCCGCAGACCACAAGTTCGACTCGTATTTATTTTTAAAAAATGCACTATTATAACAAAAAAGTAGCATCATCTATTGATTATGAATTATAATACTTTAAAATTAACTATACACATATTTAAGTCTGGTGGTTAATAATTACTTGTATGTCTGATTGACTTACACAGTTGTTACAGATTTATCCTGCTGTATTTAAAACATAAATTTACAATTAAAGTCAATATTATTAATATTAAAATTTTCTGAAACGAAAATTACCAAGAATATTTTTTTAACTTTATAAGAGGAATATATAATAATAGATATTATTGCAGAAAGGGAGAAAATATAATTTAAAAATTCAATGTAAAATTGTAACATAATCTAATTTATACAGGACGAAAAAATAAAATAAGAAAATGATAACATGAAAATAAATATTAGCTCAAAGCCTTTTTAATAATTGTATATAACAAAAAGGATTTATATTAGCTTTGTTTTAATTAATATTTTGTACCTTTAACAATTTACGAGATTGACTTTTATTGATATGTTTTACTGTTGTACTTTGAATATAGTTGTGTAATATTGATTTGTTATTGTGTAATTAATTATGTAGTATTAAAAATAAAGCACGTTTTAGGAATGCCGGTTAAGGCCAAAAATTTACATTAACGACCAACGAGTGCGTGGTCTGGATCGGCATTATTTTTTCCAAATGATTAATTAATATTTAAACGACACTTTTGACTTCTATTTCGCTTCCCATAGGAGCCATTTTAGTAAATACCATCAAAAAATTTAAAATATTTTTGATGGATCAGATTTTTTAATTATTGTATAATAAATTATACATATTTTATTGAGTTTAATATTTTATGTAGTGTACTTTTTCTACTATTATATTTTTAGGTAAAAGTAAAAAAATAAATATATTTACTATTTTAGAATTAATAATAAATGTCTGCATATTATTACCAAAATGATTTTTTAACTTATACGAAAGATGTTTTTAATTTTTACGCTATGTAAAAAGTACGACATTTTATTGAAAATAATATCACAAAAAGTTAATCTTTTTAGATATCTCTAAAACCGTTAATAGCACAACCATAGCCTTTAATTATAACATTGAAAGAAAACCTGATTCAAAATTGCCTTTAAAAAATTTTAAAAATCATAGAAAAAAAATTGCAAATACGTTAAAAATATCATAAAAATTAAAATAAAATCAAAATATAAAAAAAGGTTTTATTTATTTATTTTATTTATTTTTATGTATACAAAATATTTATATTGTCTGATATTATCAGCAAAAAAAAAACTTTAAGGGGTAAAAAATGTTAAAAATAAAAATAAAAAATATATTTTCATTAAATGGCTATAATATTCGCTTAAAAAATAATCTCGGTTAAGAAAAATCCTTTTTACATAATTTTATTACATATAATACAATAAATTTGATTTTATTTTTAATTAAAGACACTACTAAAATTTATATAATTTCTTTACATTGAATTATATATTTTTACCGTAGTAATATTTGTTTAGATACGCGTAACGTGTAGTTAACTATTTATAGATATTGTATTTTATTTATTATAATAATTTGTGACGCATAGCTGTAAGTAAATAAAACTTAAAATTATGACTGAATTACATTATTCATTGTATCATAAATATAAAATGTTCCTTAACTGTAATAAAAAGTTAAATTTTTAACCGCTGTTTCGATTACAACATCAATTTAAAATTTAAAGTGCACATAAAAATAACTTTTCTTGCTTCTTTCATTGCTTATTGTTTTTCATTTATATTATATATATTCTAAAACTTCATCTCAACTAAATTATTTGTTCAAGAACGTTACGTTATCTCATATTATATATCTAACCTAACTTAACATTTATTAACCTTTCTTAAAAAAAACAGTTAATCAAACAAGTATGTTATTGACCAAATAAATATATTTAACGAAGTCTGGAGCTTTTAAGTTATTTCCTAAGTTAAAAGTTTGCTTAAGCATAGTAAATTATCTTCAAATATATTTAACCAAACTTCGATACAAAGTTAATCTTACTGTTTTAATTTAAATTTAAATTTAACAATATGGACCTAAAAAAACTTAATATGTTATACCACTATTACTTTTCATATCTCATTTATATATTTTGTTATTGAACTCATTAAATCATGAAAAATCTGAGCATTTTAATTTTATTAGAATATATAAAAACCTAACATAACTTTAATAAAAAGTTAGCATAACTGTTTCTATTAAATCGTAAATAAACCTTAATTTTATTGCATATTTTTTTTTAAATCATTTTTGAGATATTTTAACTTAAAGAGTATCTAACTGCTTTTTCTGACTAATTTATATATTTTTTAAATGTTTTTAAATTTCTAAGAACTCAACTAGTTACAAAATTGTATTTATTTTTGTTGGAATATTTTAGATATTCTCTTCAATATTAAAAATGAATTATTTTTACTTTATATAAAATTTTTTTTTTTTTTTTTTTGCTAAAAATATAATGTAATAATCTAATAAATAATTATATATCTGAAAGCATACATTTAAAACACCCTATACTATCTTGAATGTATCTAGATCGTAAACCTTTGTTAAGTCCCCTTTGCCGAAAACAGAAACACACAGTACGATATATCGAAGAGATATAATTTCCAACAACAAATTGCACAAATACATACTTACACACAAATAGTTCTTATCTATAGCTTTGACTTTATAAGAAACAGAAAGCTTAATTCGGTAAATCATTAGTTGTCTATTTCAGTAGACAAATAATTCGTTAAAAAACTTTGACCATCCCACAAATCGAACTAATAAGAACACGAAAAAAGAGCAATTAAGCCTTTTGACATTGTGTGAAGCTTTATAATAATGGATCATGCTTTTAATAAACTATTCATTATGTAATAATTTATTAAATAAATAATATGCATGAAGCATTTCTTAATTTCATTATATTATATTGTAATATGACAAGCGATAGATTAAATTCAGTAACAGCTGCGATCTACACACTGTTTACTAATATAAAATAAATATTTATCAAATAATATGGTATTAACTAATAATGCAAATACAATTTAATTTTTCAACAAGTAATATGCCAATATTACAATGTAAATATTTTCTACATTTATTTATTTTTGCTGATACAATACATGTAACTTTATATTTTTTATTGTTTAACATAGTATGTCCTTAAATAAAAAAACAATGGATTTGTCGATATTTATATTAAAAGGTCAAAAATATCACGTAACTCGTGTTTTCACGTAGCGTTCATTATTTCTGAAAGGGTTTACTTAATTATTATGAAAATTTAATATATTTCGTATACGTAAATTAAATTAAATTTGTGCTGTAGATAAATAAATTTGTGTGGCGCATTAAAAGTAGCCTAATCAACAGAAAGAGCAGTTAAAATAATTAATTACTTAATAAAACAAATATTATTACAGCATACATTTCTCTTAATCTAATAAGCAATTTTTATTCTTATTACATATATGCCATCAAAAGCTTTATCTTAAGAATAAATCGTTTTCCAAAAAATCCTTATCCGCGGGAGCTTTAAATTTGTGATCTCAAAACAAACTTTGGGTTGTGAAAATGACCTCGTAACATCAAAAGATCAAAAGATAACGACTGAAAGCTTTGTGTGAAGTATTTCTTTACAAACCCCCGGGGTCAAGTTTATTGTACTTTATAAATACACCTAAATTTTATAGTACTTTATACGTAACACAAATGCGGCAAATAAAAAATGTATTTTTTATATAAGACTATACGGAAAAATATTTGTCGTTAACGATGAGAATTTTCCGAAACGTGCAAAAATTTTCATTAAAAATATATTGAAAAAATGCTTGTTGAAAAAAAAATATGTAAACATCAACATGTTTTACAAAATATTCAACAGATACGATGCTATAATTTTTTTTTATATATTATATAATATACATTGAGAATATTTAAAATTTTAATATGAGGGAGATCAATTAAATATATTTTATTTAATGTAATTTTTATTTACTAAATCTCTACAATTAATATTTAATTGATTATATTTTGTATACTTATATACACAACCCACTGGCTATATTTCCCAGTTGAAAAATCAATAGGCATATAAAACTTCAACCTGAAGACAGCAATTCCCTAGTCGTATTTTTCGAATAAAACCCAAATCTGTAAAGATAAATCCTGGTGTAAATTTTGTCAAAAGAATTCAAACGAATATGTGGTGTAACTGTGCGTTAAATAAGAGTCATTAAAGAAGTGATTTGTAGCGTTTGTTTCAAATTATTGCGAACCCTTTTATACATGTCTTTAATGCGAGCAGCTTTAATGAATTGTAAGCTTTTAAAGCAATTTGCCTATATAATCAATCTTCCGTTATCTATAATGAACACCTGTACTGATTACTCATCTATAAATGAGTAATCATGCCATGAAAATCTTAACTGCACGTCATATTGTTCAATGGTGACAAACGGTTATAGAAACTTTAATTACAATGATTAATCTTTGTTCACTTAAAAAATCTGTGGCAAATTCTACTTTTTATGGGTTTTTGTGTCATGTTAGTGAAAATAATATTTTTTAATTAATGATTATAGTTTTTTCCTCACAATGCTTATTGTTTATTGTTTTTAACCATCAACTGCTACGTTTTCGTGAAGGTCACTTGACGTCTTATGTTTATGCTTCTGAAACGCTGTGCTGATTTATAATGCTGGGTGTTATTATTAAGTGATTTCTTGTTCTTTGTTTAAACGATGCTTACCAACGCGGAACTGCGTAAAATTCTCTTCACGATTTATTTAATTATAGCTTATTTTTAATTTTTTGAGTTGGTAAATTTATTCCGCACAATCTTCTAAATATTCTGAAGAACCTGCTTTATACAGGTATGGTTTCATTCGACTTAAAAGATTTTTTACTTATAAATAATGATGGCGATTACGGTTTAAAACTATAAATAGTTATCCTGCCGCTTTACTCAACATTTTCCACCCGCGACAACTTAGGTAGGAGGTCAGTATTATAGCTTTATAAGATATACTTTTAGAACTCTTCCAGTAATTTCGCTTTTGCCAAGATTTACACTGAAATAATGAGTTGTATTAAGTATTTATTAATAATATTTTTAGTTAAAATTTGTACAATTTTTAATGTATTTTAGAGAGTAACCAAATAGCAAAGACATCTGCTTTTATAAATACATATTATTGTGTGTGCAATTTTTTTTAAGAATCAGTGGGATAGATGTTTATATAAAATAGTAATTAATTTAAATTAAATTTTATCACTACCAAAAAAGTTTTTTAACATTATATTTATTTAAAAAAGTTTTTAAATTACCTTTATAATTTAGGCAACAATGAGTCTTATCAAAATTATTTTATTTCTTATACTAAAATAAATCTATATGACTAACAATTATAATACTATATTCTTCCATTGGCATCTAAACGATTTTAGTCACACTAATTTCAAAAGCTTAGTCCTCTTCAGTAATCTTTTCAAATTGTCCTCATTGAGGATATTGCTGCCTCAATGTTGACGTGCTGAACGTGCGAAGCATTGTATTATGTAAAAAAATAAAACGTTTCATAGCACTTGTAATATCTTTGGCACCTAGGTAATGATTTATATATTTTTTCATACATATAATGAAGCATTTACAATGTTTTGTTACAACATTTTATGTTAACGGAATTTAAAAAAATGACAGGGAGGTGAAAAATGTTATATCATTAGAATGAAAATAAAATACACATTTAAAACTGATTTCTCAGTTTTATTAATAAAATATAAATTAATAAAATAATAAAAACTAGATTGTAAAATATTTATTTACTCTATTCGTTTTTATTTCCAGATGCAAAATGATTGGCATTTTAATTGATTAATATTTACTATATTATTTATTACTAAAATAGTAATAAATTTTATATAACTACAAATTTCAGTATTTACATATTATTTAAATAAAACGTATTTGTTCCTTCCATATCAAAATCAGAAATATATTACCGTAGTATTTGATTATAAGTTAATATACCATTCCAAGAATTATGAAATGTAAGCAATATTTTAGTACTTGACATCAAATACTTTGTCTAAGCCATAATTGAAATGTTATTATATCAAAATATATATTTTTGATCTTATATTTTTATGACTTATGATATAGATTATAATATATTTTTTATTAAATAAAAGCTTTCTACGAAGTCAAATATAAATTATGTGTTCTTATCAATTTATATATATTTTCTTATCGTAATTATTTTCTAGAATTGTTTTGTGTAGTAATTTTTCTGAAACAGAAGGCAAAGTAAAGTGAGCAGGTGGTCTCAGAATTATGCCGAGAAGGGTTAAATGTCTATTTAGGAATGCTTTGCGATGGCAATTAAATTAGAGTGTGCCATTGTTAATTGCGGAAACAGTGCTGCATCGTAATTCATGGTTATATGTACATACTTTGTTCTATGTGACTGTGGTGATTAATGATGTTGTTATTTAATTGTAGTTATTTTACATTTTAAAGCCAAAAATATATTTTATATTATTCATTACAAGTTGATCAATATTTATTTAAATAGCCTTAGTTAAATCTGTTCCTCTGCTTCATTATTAAATTTAATTTACCACGACTTTCGGGTAAATCTCGTGGAACATACAAACATAGAACAGATAAGACAACGACTCCCACTCGAGTGTTCAATTCTATTCGTCGCATAAACTTCAAAAGTCAATGCAGTGAAACACAATATTCAATCTAGACTTTTGATAAGACGAAAAACTTTTCCAAGAAAATATATAGTTTTCACTCACGTGCGAGTTTACCCAGACAGTGAACTCAATCTTAAAAATGTGCATTGAGGATCTAATTTATTTAGATTAGTATCTGTTTATCCACATGCTAATTTAATAATTCAACAGTAAATGTATTTATTCTAGTGTAAGCAAATCGCGTAAAGCTTGCATGGGAGCTTTCAGGTTGTATATTGCGAAATGTTTATTTCCTTTGCAAAACAAACACATTCAATTCTTGACGTTCACATTTATATATCACAATAAGAGGAAATGGCAACGCTAGCGCCACAACCATTCAATAAAATCAGATAAAAGTAATAGTCTGCGTACGTTTTCTGGTAAAATTGTACAGCAACACTCGTCAGGTGGTGTATTGTATAAATAAGTTAATATTATTGTTAAGAGCAACCCAAATCATAGCTCTTTGAGTGTGAAAGTTACGATTAATTCCAGGAAGGTATAAAAAAAATTGAACAAAATTCATATAAAGACTTTTCCAAGAAAAAAGACTACGTGACAAATCAGCACAAAGGATTTTTAGGACGCTGTATCAAATATGTTAAATGAGCTTATGTATTTACAATAATATTATAATATATAATATAAAAAAGCTCGTTTTATACTTTAAAATAAAGGATTATTTTGAACAAGTTAACTTATGTGTAATTTATGGCTTTAATAACTTTTTAATTGCATTTTATTAGGTTAAATAATAGTTTTTTTTACCTTAAAAAATGTGAAAAAATCACATAAGAAAAATATCTGCTGATATTTATTATTTTATTATTATTAATTTATTTATTCAGCTTAATAGCTAATCTTTACATCTAACAAATTTAGTAAACATATATAAAAATATATAAAAAATACATAACAGAAAGAAAAAATAAAAATATACAATAATAAAGACTTAATATTATAATTTATTTCTATATGTATGAAGGTGTTTTTTTATTCCATTTATGAAACCCGTTATATTTTTGCTGTTTCGGATTTCTCTTGGAAGACTATTATATAAATCAAAACCTCCGTACATAATTCCCCTAGCCGTACTCGTTTTCTTATACTTAATTATCTTTAAATTTTCTCTATTTCTAGTATTATATTTATGTACATCTTTATTTCTTATTAAATACTTAATAAAATATTCTGGTAACATATTATTTTCTAACTTATATATAAATACTAAAACATTCATACTCAATATTTCTCGAACATTCAACCATTCTAATCTATCAATCATACTTTTACAATTAGTTAATCTATTTTTATTTAAGATTACTCTCATTGCCCTATTTTCTAATTTTTGCAACATTTGTTTATCTAATTTATTTAACATATTTAATAGTGTTGCACAATAATTAAAATGGGGCAATATTATACTATTGTAAATTTTTTTTTTGTATTTATACTTAATATATTTCTTATTCTAGATAATAAACCTATTTTTCTACTAATTTTTTTTAATATGTAATTACAATGTTCTTTAAAATTTAATTTTGTATCAACAATTACTCCTAAATATTTTATATTATCCACTATTTCTATACTAGAGTTATTTATTACTATTTTGGTACTATTATCTAACACATTTTTATAATTAATAAACATACATTTAGTTTTATTCTCATTTAATTTAAGTACATTATTCTTTAACCATATTTCAAATATACTTAATTCATTATTTAAATTATTTACAATTTCTTTAATGTTATCACCTATGCAATACATTAATGTGTCATCCGCAAATAGATGAATTTTACATTTTTTCACGTTATTAACTATATCATTAATATACAAAACAAATAACAATGGTCCCAATTTAGACCCTTGTGGTACTCCATAAGACACTAATTTCTCTTCAGAATATACATTATTTATTTTAACTTTTTGTTTTCTTTTTTATAAGTAATTATTAAACCATCTTAAAACTATATCACTTATACCTATACTCTCCAATTTCTTTAACATTATTTTTCTGTCTATTGTTTCGAAGGCTCTCTTGAAATCCAAGAAAACTGCTCCAATGATTTTGTTTGCATCCTTAGCCAACAGCCAATCATTTATCACTACTTGTAATGCAGTTTCAGTGGAATGCTTTTCTCTGAATCCCGATTGTTGTTCACATATTATGTTTTGAGAAGTAATAAATTCCTTTAATTGTTTGATTACTACTTCTTCTATTATTTTTTCTATACACGGTAGCATGTTGATTGGTCTCATTTCTTCAACTTTTTTACTATTTTTTATTTTAGGTATAGGTACAATAGTAGCAATCTTTAAATTTTCAGACATTTCTCCTAAGGAGAGTGCTTTATTTATTAAATAATTTAATTTAGTTCCTATTATTTCCCATGTTTCTTTAATTATATTTATATCTAGTTCATCAGTACTAGTTCCTTTTTAAAATTTACATATTATGTTATGAATTTCATCTAATGATACTGATTTAAATTTACTAAATTTTACAATTATTGCTTTATTATTATATTGTACTAAATTACTAATCCTTGGTATTGAATTCACAATTTCTTCTATGCTCTCAATGTAATATGTATTCATTTTTTCTGCTATTATATAAGCATCTATTGATTTTAAATATATTGATATAAATATATTTAAAATCAACTTATTTATGTTATGTTGCTATTTAAATATATATAGCATTAAAAAATCTTACATTTTAAGCAATAATCGTATTAAAGCAACTGCTTCCAAGGGTCGTTTCGGTCGATTATGCGTAGCTCCGCTTGGTGCAAGTTAAATTCTCTCTTATTCCGAGTCAATAGCGAAGTGGTAGTTATGTGTCAAAATATTTAAAATAAAATATTATGTACAATGTCTTCATTTTAATATATCAATGTTTAATGTATAAATATTACTAAAACATATTTAAAACTAATGAGGAACAAATCATAATTAACTAAATTTAGTTCAGTATTAAAAACCATTGTTTATATTTTATGAATCGATATTGCCATAAAAAATAATTAAAATTCAGTTAACAAAACCTTTTACATATAAAATAAATTATTATTTACATTTTTATTATATAAAAAGGTAGGATACTTACCAGGTGATTTAATCAACCTTCTCCGTAATATTTATTTCTAAATTCGGAATCATTGTCCGCACTTTATATTGAATGTCACTTTTTTTCATACAATCCGACCGAAATAGGATAAATAGAACACCTAACAAAATCTGTCAGTTTTCTTACAATGCATTCCTTTGACTTGGGTCTGATTCAATAAGTCCCCGACATGGTTCCTTGATAATAATTTAGACACGATCTCGCATCTATTCAGGGAACATTGAATAAAAACGTCTTCCTTCTTTACCTCTGAAAGACCTACAATACATAAACATTTGATACATTTCGTTTCCTCTTCTTAAATATGGTAAATGAAATATATATTAGGTACATTTCGCACAATTTCAACATGGCTATATAAACATTTCATATTGAAGTTTCAATTCTAAAGCAAATTTAAACTGTGGTTAAATAAAGTAAAAAATTTGACGCTGGAATATACATTATTAATTCTTTTAAACATATACTAACTTATGAATAGATTCAATATGATATGAATGTCTGTGTTAATCTTGAGATGATAATGGATGTGCGATCTGAGAGAGCAATAAATATCTGCAATTTAATTAAGGGAAGATCGATGAGCTTTTATTTTATTTGTGAGTATGGTAGAAGTCAATATAATTCAAAGAGAATTTAGCGAAGCATACATAATGTAATAATACTTCATTACCAGATATTCATATGAAAGTAAGGATATGTCTAATTAGTCTGTACAATTAAATATTATCCTACATATAAAACATTATTATTATCTAATAAAGATTATGTATTAAAAAAGTCAGTTGTTAGATCATTTTTAATATAGTTTCTAATGTATTATTTTATTTTTATTATTATATTTTGTATGCATGCTATATCTTTCGTCTCAATTATAAACTTTCTCCATTAAATTTATACGACCTTTGAACGTTTGAAACATCACGGACGGATTCACTTTGTAAATTCATCCCTGAAACTGAGCTTTACATTTCACAAGTTTACGACGATATAAAATAAAAACTCACAAATTCATTGTTACACACTGACAATTTGCTAAATCGCTAATTTAATATTCGAACGAAGCGTTTAAAAGTTTAGAGCTTTCGTCGAGACGCTGAAGCGATGACACAACTTTTTGTATTCGCTCGAATCTCACCACTCACACGATTGAAGAAAAGGGAAGGTTTTACGAAGAAGTCCTCGGGAATGGATTAAGGTTAATACCCGAGCCAATGAAATCCTTTTGATTGCGAATAAACTCTGGAATAACCACTTTTTGCTCTAGATAATCCCTTCGCCAGCCAACCGCTATTATATTGTTACATTCTAGTCAAAGCTAGTTTTCTTAGATTAGTTATTATTTAAATATAGTATTAAATTGTTGGTTTTTTCGTTCATAAGAAATAATGTCATAGCTCAAGAGTATGGGTCGAGTTTCAAACGAAAGCTTCAATCTCTTGGTTAGTTTGATTGAGAGCTGCGTTTAAACTCCCTTCGGATTTGATATGTCAATTTTATAATAAAATATTATACCCCACGCTAAATCATAAATCAAAGACAAATCTGTTATAAAATCAAATCAAATACTCAATAGATATTTTTTTCAATGCCTATAGTAATGAAGACAGATGCTATTCACGAGTAAAGTTAAATATATTATTTATCAAAATGATTTATCACTGTTTTACAATAAAAAGTAGCGAGTTTAAATCTCATATAAACACATATATCATAATTAATAATAACTTGTAACATAGTTAAGAAAAAATAAAGGAGTATATTGAAATTAAATAAATAACCCGAAAGTTTTCTACGACATTTTATATTCACATAAAAATATTATTGATAATAAAAAAATACGTATGAACTATATGTTTCTGTTTATAGATTTATATCAATATAAAAGTAAGTTACTTTATTATTTTAATATATATATTTAAACTAAATTATATATAAAGAATAATAAAATATTTTTTTATGTTTTACAAAAAATATAAAAAAAAGATATAATACTTATATGAATGTAAAATATCATAAAATATGTTAATGGTTAGTGTTAAATAAATATCAAAATATACATTATGTAACATAATATTAATTTATATTTTTTTACTCGAGCATTATTAAAATTCGGTAATATTTTTTTCATTCAGTTTAATTAAACAGTTAAAATAATTACTTACAGTTAAGAAATAGCAACTCTTTTGAAAATAAATATAATTTTAGTAGAAATGAAAATATTTTTTTTATAATTAAGTGATAACAGGTATACGAAAAAAGTTTTTTTTTAATGATAATTTTTTGCACCATATTCTTGTTTGTATAAAGAGCACTATGTACCAAAATGTATCTCAGTGAAGGCTCTATTCGCTGGTTTTATATTCAGAGCGTGTTGCCAGGTGACAATATTCAAATAAAGACCGTCTGCGAGCTACTTTTTTTTTCTTTTTATAGCCGTGGCAATTTTTCTTATTAGAATAATTGCAAACCAACCCTTGCTTTATTGCCAGTGTGAGTTGTATAGTGAATCATACAAATATATATAGTATATAGCTTAAAGCTCCACAAACTAATTCTTAGAATATATTGGCGATTTTTCTCGATTCTGCATTATGACTGTTTGCATAAAATATACATAGACTTTTTTTGCGTGTAATCAAATAATATTTTTTATATATATTCTAAAAGCAGTTTGTGCTGACATTGAAAAGCTTAAGTTGAAATTATCACTGTTTTTATAATAAAATAGTTTATGGTTATTAAGAAAACTACTATATCATACAAAGCAAGTTATACTTTATAAAACTTGTTACAATATCTCGTAAAAGTCGTTTATTTTATATTGTGTATCATATAAATAAATACAAGGATATGACTGAAGGCAATCTAAAGTCAAGAGAGAATATAAAGTGTAGTTGCAATTTTACAATTTATATTAGTGTCAAGGCTGTGAAATTTATTTTTGAGCTATTACATAATTGAATCTTTGTAACGCTATTTTCAATTAAATATATTAAAAATAAGCTGCTATTGTCACAAATATATATATATATATATATATATATATATATATATATATATATATATATATATATATATATATATATATATATATATTACTTTGCGTATTATACTGCTTTCTTTGTCAATTTTAATTGTATTAATCCTTCTCTTCCACTTATTAATAAATCCATTTATCTCAATTGTTAAAGCCAGATTTTTTCTTTCAGCAAATCTTGTTCGAAATCTGAAACATCCTTTCACTGTCATGATTTATTTTATAAGCTGTATCAAAAGCTTTTGATTCAGCTTCCGAATTCGAGCAATCATTTGCTACAATATACAATCAGTTCGGATGATTGTAAAAAAAATATTTGTAAAGACTGTATCGATCGTAGCTTGTATCATAAATGTGCTAGGATTACTTATTCAAGCATGAGTAACGATCTGACATTGTAATAAATCAGTATTTGCGACTTATTTTATACGACATTGTGACGAGCGTGACGATCGGAAACAAACGGATTACTTAAACAAATTAATATGTCAAGATCTATAATGCTATCGACCAAATATCATATTGTAAGTGCTGATATGTACTCACTAGGCGCGTACGTGAAATACATTGCCTTTCGCTCGCTCACGTGTTAAGTGACGGGAGTGGGTGAGAAGAAGTGGACATGCGGAACGCATGTAACACACGTGTTTAAACCAAGCAAAATTTCATTTTAACTAAATTCTCATCAATATAAATATATTTAAACGTAATTATTTGAAAATGAATGCATTTGTTATTTTATTAGTAACAAACAAATAAACAAAAAAATAATAAATAATAAATCACAAGATCGAATCAATACCGAGTACTTGTTTAGCAGAGATATTTTCTCACTGGCCGTATTCTTTGTATTTCTCACCGACCATCGCATTATAAAAGTAGTCTTTGTTATTTTTTTAAGTGATTTTGTCCGCTCAGATATATTCGTTTGTGTAACGCATAAAATAATAAATCTTTGTACTTTAATCAGCTCAAATCTCAAAAAGTTTATCAAGAAATATGTATATTTGACAATATTAAGGGTTTTTATATTGTCATGTTTAATCTTAATCACCTGGTTTAGTCAAAGCAGCAGTAACTATAAAAAGGAAACTTTCGCTTTACTTAAAAGTAAATAAGCCAAAACACTGCTAAACTCAAGTCATTTTCGCTTTCCATTATTTTGTTTCTGGCATATACGTAATTGAACAAAACCAGTGATGCTCAAACGATTTTTAATTGTGGTCCCTTTTTTGTTTTGCATATATTGCCTATTTTTTGCCACCTTATGTAATTAACACAAGCACTGGTCTCAGTTCAATACCTTGAGATACTCCAAGTGAAATATTTATTGATTTATCCTATACTATCTATCTATGATATAAAACTATATGGCTTAGGTAAAAGTTTCTTTATTAATAATTCAAGGGTTATATTCCAAAAGTACTTCGTTAAAAACTTAAGCGACTAGCCTTATATTTGATTGTATTTTTCGAAAGCCAAACTTGTGAAACGGAATAAGCTGCTTTTCTTTAAGAAAATTATATTTTTTCAGTAAAAAATTAAGTCAAAAAATAGATATGCTTTCATGCTCTAATATTCATATAAGTATGTATTATTTTGCATTTAATTTTATGCAACGTCAGTGCTTTTATATAACAATATTTATAAAAGCTATATTATTTTGAAAAAAGTTAAGCTGTATTTTCAGATGGTTTATATAAAGTTTTTCTAGTTTTTGTTCTATTTTACAAAAGTATGTTCTATGCTTATATTACATATTTTTTTAGTACCCTTTTTTTAAGATTATGGTTTGTTATTAATTTCTAAGATTTCTTTTGTCAGAAACCATATTTATTTATTTTCTATAACACAAATGAGTCTCAGTCGTATGTATGCGTTCTAAATATTGGATCAGTCCAGCTATGGCGGGGCGAGGGGGGCGGGCCGCCCCGGGCGGCACTTGCTTGGGGGCGGCATATTTGCGATGGGATCGTCTAGTGTGGTACTTAACCCTAAATCCACTAAAATATATATATATATATATATCCACGAATAGCAAGAGCTTAACAATAACCCATTAATTATTTTATGACCATTCTAAAAATATGGGGGGGAGGGGCAATTTCAAGGATCGCCCCAGGCACCACATACCCTAGCTACGCCATTGGATTTCAACCTTTGGTTTTTGTAGATACTTTCAAGCTTCTCAAGTTGGTTTGTTTGTTGGTTAATGATATGATAATTGAAGTAATTACAACCTTCTTAACAAAATTTTATGTGTCAGTACATTGAAATTAGAAAACTTTCTAAAAGGTAAGACTTTATAAAACAAATTGATTTTTGATCCTTAGATTTTTTTTAAAAAAATCAATTTTTTAGTGTAAATAAACGATATTGCGTAACCGAAACGAACTTGAAAAAAATCAAAAGCATAGAATGAGAAGTTGCTATTATTTTACCGATTTTTATTCTACCACAGATGCACCCCAACATGTCTCATAATATTGTATTGGACAATAACAAAGTGTCTAGTTCATCCAAGTTTGTCAAGATTATCGAGGAGTGTACCGAATTTGACACAAGAACTATCACTTCGCTTTCGACTCGGAACAAGGAAATAGTCAGGTACTCAGAATTATTATTAAATCTAA
Organism: Plectrocnemia conspersa; assembly: GCF_051122295.1. Lineage (NCBI taxonomy): Eukaryota > Metazoa > Arthropoda > Insecta > Trichoptera > Polycentropodidae > Plectrocnemia > Plectrocnemia conspersa. Next base: position 29,646,889 of record NW_028277177.1, on the reverse strand, counting down.
AGGGTATTCTTATCACAAATATATTAGTCAATAACAAATAATATGTTTCTGCCCCAAATTATCGCGTTAGCCAGTCAATGAAAAATAGGAAAAGCAAAGGAGCTCTCTTGATTCTGTAAGAGTATATTAAAATAAACATGATATAATAAACTCACTTCTATCATAGCTTTTCTACCGCTTCGCTATTGACTTGTAACAATAGTTCATTGACTGAAACGACTAATATTAATATTGATTTTTAATGTATACTTTCAAACTAGCTTCCATTCCCATACATAATTTAAATATGCTGTGATTTAAATAGCTTTGTACTTTTAAAAATAAACTAATCAGGTATTTGATTTATAGGGTTGTTTGAGCAACATCCTTTCGTGTTAGCCAAAAGTGATCCTGGGTAGACGTGTTAAGCTCTAAAATCTCTATTGCTCCCTAGAGTTTAAATAAATGCAAAGTAGTCGTCCCTTTTGATGTTTTGCCTGTGTGGGCAGTATGTTGTTATTATTTTATATGTTATGTTATCTTTAACTATAACAGCAGATCTGTCATAGATTTTACTGACTGAATAAATAGTATCATCCTTTATCAGATAAAAAACACAAATGTGAAATATTGGTTTTCAAAATAATCATTGAATAACGCGTACCTTTTTCAATTAGAACAACAACACATCCTTTGCATATATACATTATTTAACCTTTGCTTACTGGAAAATTCTAACCCTATTTCCAAACTTGAAATGGCCCAATTTACAGGCTTAATCTGCGGGACCAGAATTCGAGTTGGCAAACTAATTAAACGCGCCAAACCCTAATCGTCAATGAACACAATGAAAAATATTTAAATTAACCCTGCTCTCATTGTTATCGTGGTATAAAGATACCCCGGAATTAAATTACACGTACGAATATATCTAGATTTACATCTAATAGATATAGAAACAAAGATTTACCCAAGACGGAAATTGAATTCGTCACACGTAAACACGTTCATTACACAAGGAGCAATTTAATTAGAGCTTAATTTAGGTCTTTGTATAGGGGTTACTATTGTAAGCAATTCAAGCATATATATATTCTAAAAAAATACAATTATATTAGTATATGTAATGAAACTACTATGACAAATATATTTTTTGCAATAAATTCACTCTTTTATTAAGAATTGAATTAAAGTCGTTTTAATGAAAATAAATACCACAATAAATGGGTTTGGTAATAAACCGATAATGTACAGTGAGAAAATAATTTTATTTGTATCACTAAAACTAGCAAAAAATGGCTTAATGTAAAGTATATAAAATGAGCTTCCATTTAATGTTTACTTTACTTTTTATTTGCTGTCTTAAAAAAACCATCTTTGTTGCGATACTTAAATGATAATACGACATATACATGAGCTTTTTTACTTATTATATAGTATATATTAAAAAAAATATAATTAGTAAAACGTTATATCTTCGGTAAACATTGAATATATTTTGTTGCTTCTTCATTGATATATTTTTCCGAATATATCAATCTAAAATCAAATTGATGATTTAATAAGAGATTTAGTTTATCTATTACCGTTTTTTTTCTAATGTTTTGACATAACTGATTTTTAGGAGGCAATATCGTTTGATTCTTTATCTGGTTTTAATAAAATTACAGTTTGAGCAACCTTTCATTGCGTTAATCTAATTACTGAGTTTAATATGATGATTTTTATTTCAATTAATCAATTATATATAATATATTTCTGTTTTTTCATTTACGTAATAAAATTACTTGTAGTAAACAGTTTACATGTTATCGTTACAAGTTTTATATATTATTTTAGTGTTGTCATAAAAATACGATACAGACATTAATTTGACATCGTAAATGTTATCTTTTTATTCTTCTGTAAAATAATTTGATTGCTTTTCTCATTCATAACAGCGTGCTTTTCAACGATTGTCTATTAGCCGGAAAACGCACGCTTAGGGGATAATTCGACAAGGTCTAATTGACCGGAATTATTTCGGCATATTTTTTCAGTCTTGGTACGAAGCACACTGATTATATTCCGACGAGAGATAAAAGCGGTTGTAATTGGTGATTTATACGGAAAAAGTTCGAGCCTAAATTTCCGGCACCGAATTAGACCACCTCAGAGACATTTTCTTCCCGTCCGGGAGTTTTCCTATTAGAAAAAATCGATAGATACAAGAAAAGAAAAGCGGACATATATTTCCACTTTCGATGAACTTTGCCAGAATTGTTCTTGGTGCGAATTTCGTAATATTTCATAATGTGACTTTGACAGGACTTTTACTGTTTAGTTTGTGTAGCACGCGACGAAGTCGAAATTCGTTTCGTTTAATTAAAACGAATTCGAGACCTCGGGTGAGACTCTATGGCGTTTGTAGATATATATATATAAAACAATCCAGAGTTAATTTTGTATATAGTCTCAATTCAACGACAGAAATACGAAAAGAAAGGTGGTGTTTTTTGAATAAACTCTTAAAACAATTGGAAGTGAAAGAATAAAACTTTATAATGAATAATACGCTAAATATAAATATATTACTATCATACGCAGAATATTTTCTTTTTTCAACAACAAGGGATTAGACGTTTTTTTATGATTCTGATTAAAATGTGCCAAGTATGCCATTTCTTTCCCCCATAAGAATTCAGTTTACAAGGTTGACTTCAATAGGGAATTTCGTATGCCTGAATTAAACGGTGGATCAATAACGTGCCTCTATTAGTGCTTTTACGTTGCATTGTTTTTTATATCGTTTTTATGTTTTCTAATAAGATATATTAAGATCGGATAAGTTTTTGATTAGTAACCCAGAGGCAGCGGGTTCGAATCATGACAGCTGCAAAGTGATTATAAATTATAATAATTTATAATCCTAGACTTATATATCTGGTGCTTAATAATTCATAATCTGATTGATCTTAAGTTGGCGCAGTTGTAACACATAGGGCTTACGCCATTTAGGTTACAACGAAAGATTAAAAAAATATGTTACACATTATTACCACAAAAAACAGAAGTATAATTATATTATATATTTTTTTTTAAATATTTTTAAAAAGGCCCCAACTGCTAAGTGCCATCTATTAATTATAAATTATAGTTAAATAAATAGAGATCACCGATTCTCAGATTGGTGATTATTCTGCTGCAGATTTATGCAAGTTCCACTAAAGGCGTATGCCCAATGATTTTTTATGAAACTAGAATCTCTGTTTTTGTTTAATATATATATAATCAGATATTATGTAACACTTGTAGCAATGATGCTGTGATTGGCAGTTGCTTCGAGTAATTTTTTTTTAAAGTACGGTCCAACGGTTTTAATATAAATTGCTTTGATTTAGCACTAAAAATGTATGACTGCTCTATTGTTTTTAAGCAGACAATGATGTTATTTTTATTGAATCTGAAGTACGCAAATCTATTAGTTTTATGACACTTTTAACAAATCTTGCATGATGGTCTTTACAATAAAGAACCTTAACTAAATAAATAAATTAAATCATTAAGAATCATTTCGTTAAGAAAATTGTATAATTATAATACACCCATACCTCGCATTACGGCTTAGATACGTTCCACGAAACTTGGCCGCAAAGCGAAAAGCCGTATAACGAATCAATTATTCTAATACAAATTCATACAAATTCAATGGGATCGGTTCCAAATTTGTTAAATATGTAACATGGTTTATCATTTAAAATGCATTTTATCTTTTTATTTCATTTAAATCAAAAATACATACATTTGTACCTAAAATAATAAGAGACTCCAAAAACCAACAATAATCCATAAACAAAAATGAAACAACTTCATGTTACATAAAATATGTGTATGAATACATACATATTTTTTTTAAAATGGCTTTAATCTGAAGACGATGAAGAAATGGTAACCTGTAGATCACTGTCGTTCTCATTTTTCGCTGGTAAGGATGGGCCTGGCTTAAAAAAATTGTCCAACGTTGTTTGTCTTTCCTTTTTGTCTCTTTCGTTCTTCAGTGATTAATAACAGCTAATGGCTGAGTTAATTCCTCGAGAAACTTTAGCGCTACGTTCGACGTCAGGATCGTTTTCAAGGAAGATGTTTATTCCTTGTTCGAAATAGGAAAAAGCTTTTGACATTTTTTTTATGTTTACTGTTTGGATACAACAGGCTCTGTCTCTTCATCAAATGCCGGTTCTGCTCGCAACTGAATGAGTTTCTCATATGAAAGGGGTTCCCTATCAGCTTCAAGTAGATCAAGCACACCACGTTCGTTCAAACCTTCAAAGTCGAGATCATGTGCTAGATCCAAAATGTTTTGCCTAATCTCAGGAAGGCAATTAACTTCTGCATCAGTACTTTTTACACATTCTGGCCATATTTTTTTCCAAACATGGTTCATTGTTGTTAATTTTAATTCCTTCCGTGATTCACTGATGTTGTCAACAGCATCCTTGATGTTATAGTTTTTCCAAAATGTTTTAATTGAAGATTTACCATCGGTTTCCCTTATAAGTTGTCGAAAAGTTCAGCGTAGGTAATATGCTTTAAAAGTGGATATTGCACCCTGATCCATTGGTTGGATCAGAGCTGTTGTATTTTTCTGAAGGTACTCAATCACGACATCTTCAGATAGTTCGGATAAATTAGTATGATGCCCTGGTGCATTATCCAAAATTAGCAAAGCCTTGTTGCTTAAGTTATTGTCTCGCAAATATTTTTTCACTTCTGTGCAAAAGTGATTTTTGAACAAATCCTCTAAAGTAGCTTTAGTCATCCAAGCTTTCTTGTTGGATCTCCATAAAACGGGTAATTGATTTTTATTTAGTCCTTTAAGAGGCCTTGGATTTTCGGACAAATATATTAAAAGTGGTTTTAGCTTAAAATCACCCACGGCATTTGCACCAAGTAGCAAAGTTAATCGTTCTTTAGACACCTTATAACCAGGCGCAGATTTTTCGGTTTTTGAAATGTACGTGCAATCAGGCATTCGCTTCCAATAAAGCCCTGTTTCGTCTACGTTAAACACTTGTTCAGGTTTATGACCACCTCTTTCAATAATTCCCTTTAAAATGTTGGGATATTCCTTAGATGCGGCCTCATCGGCGCTAGCTGCTTCACCTTTCATTTTAAAATTATGCAAATTAAATCTATATTTAAATTTTTTTTTAAATCGACAACGAAAAAAAGTTTTTTGCCGTTATAGCGAAACATTTTAGGCCGTAAATCGAAAACGTGCCTTAATTTAAGAGGGCCGTTATAGCGAAAGGCCGTATAAAGAGCGGCCGTATAGCGAGGTATGGGTGTATATTTAAATAGCATTACCTATAAATATATAAATTGATTGTTTAGTTTAGTTAAATGTACTCCTATATTATTTAATACATACACAGTATTATTAGGCTTAATATATTCTATAAAATCATTTGCATCAGCAGCATTGATTTTATCGTAGATTGTCTGTTTTACTTTGTAAGGAGCTTCAGACAAAGTTAATCTTCTTGACAATATAAATTATCGAGTCAATCAAATAAACAAGCACTCTGATAAAAATAGAATTCTAAATCGATAACGTGCAAAAATTTTAAGAACACAAGCTTTAGTAGAAAATAGTGATACTTTGGTATTAGAAAATACACGTTGTGGCTTTTACAAAGCTCATAAGATGTGGTTGCAGTTAACCTTCTCGATATTGTTATTATTTTCACCCACACCCAAAATATGATCCTGTGTTTTCGATTGACGGGGTCGATAGACCTAAAATATGTTAGACCCTTTACCATTTGTTTGAAATAATCATTTATCTACAAAGAAGGTAAATTACATATTTGCTTAGGTGTTTACATATGCGACCAAAAATTTTTTATAATAAATATTCACTATCCGTTGTTTTAACTGTGCTAGAAATACCTTTTGATGTTATAAAAATGTTATCTAAATTATATTAAATAGCATCACAATAATAAGTGTCAGGTTTTGTTAAATTTTGCAAATGAAAAGGTCAAACGAAAGTTCATATAAATATCCGTTTGTTCAATTTCTGGCAGTGTTCCAAGTTTATCAATCCTGCTAGTAAGCAATTTTAAGATTTCGATTTCGATTTCGACTAGACGTCAAAAATGGTCCTGTCTTAGGATATTTTACAAGTAGTCATAAAAGTGACTTTAAAAGGAGATTAAAAGGGTATATGCAGTGTGATTTATTTTATATTAAGAATGTTTTTCTGTCTCTTTTTAAAGCTCATTTTTTATTAACGATAGCGTGGTGTTAATTTTTTATAACAATTTTTTTCAAGATATGAAAATATTTTTTATATTAACTCTATCGAACGTTTGTTTTAAGTCTACATAGGTGGTGAAGTTATATTAAGTATTTAAACTCTTTCTCAATGAGATGTATATGTTCTATGAAGCGGCATTGCCATTCATTCGTGATCTCTTCTCAGTATTTGACACATTTAAAATCGTTATTCCTCTAAAGATTAAGCGACATTAGTAGACAGATTTCTCTAAAATTTTAATAGAAATAAATATAGTATATGTATTATCACATTTATTTTTATTAAATTTAATTTTTTTTATTGTTTCTCTCTATATATTATTATTTTTGTGTTGAAATAATAATTAAATAAATAAGCTTTTCACCAATACACATTTCTATTATATAGTCATAGCTAACAGCCAATCATAATTGTGATAACACAAAACAGTTACACAACGCTTTATCGTTAACCGTTTCGCTCCACTGGAACGAAGAGTATAATCGTATTTTTTTATAATGAACCAGATTTTCACTCGTCCGGTATCTCAGCGTCGGATTTAAGCCACCCCCAAAAAACCACCCTGACCACTCCAACGGTGAATATTAGAGCGAGCTTACAGCGTTGGGGAGTTTTCCAGTATTAATAAAACCGGTTATCGTTGAATAAATGCTGTAAGGCTGACGAACGAGTGCATCTTTATAAATGATCCAGATTTGGGTCTGGAATGAATTTTGGCGAAAAGAGAAAAAGTTTTTGATTAAAGTATACCACAACACAGTATAAGTGCTTATTAATTTTTTGGCTTCCCCTTTTCATAGTACAGAAAACACAATGCCATATAATATTATAATAGTTATGATAAACCTAATATTTTCTTTTGGGAATCCTTCGGATTAAAAAATTGGAGAGAACGTTTTTTGTTAAATTTATTATATTTATTGTATTACTTAAGTTTTATCCAAAATACTAATGATTAATATTTTTGTAAGAATGGTGCAATTATTTATGTATGATCCATTAAATATCAACAATGTTTTAATAACATATCTGCTGGTGATTGTATGACTTATATTTATTTTGGGCCCTGAAAGCATATAATTTATACTTTGATTACGAATGTTAGTATTTTTCTGTCTTAACAACTTTCATATATTCAATGTATCGAATATCGAATGCGGCGCATCTACCGCATGTATGAATGATTGTATGTATGTTGCAAAAATTACAAAATAGGGCAATGAGAGTAATCTTAAATAAAAATAGATTAACTAATTGTAAAAGTATGATTGATAGATTAGAATGGTTGAATGTTCAAGAAATATTGAGTATGAATGTTTTAGTATTTATATATAAGTTAGAAAATAATATGTTACCAGAATATTTTAATAAGTATTTAATAAGAAATAAAGATGTACATAAATATAATACTAGAAATAGAGAAAATTTAAAGATAATTAAGTATAAGAAAACGAGTACGGCTAGGGGAATTATGTACGGAGGTTTTGATTTATATAATAGTCTTCCAAGAGAAATCCGAAATAGCAAAAATATAACGGGTTTCATAAATGGAATAAAAAAACACCTTCGTACATATAGAAATAAATTATAATATTAAGACTTTATTATTGTATATTTTTATTTTTTCTTTCTGTTATGTATTTTTTATATATTTTTATATATGTTTACTAAATTTGTTAGATGTAAAGATTAGCTATTAAGCTAAATAAATTAATAAAATAAATAAATAAATATTGGGAAAAAAAATATATTTGATACAAGCGGTATTACAAAATAAAATTCCGGTACTACTGAAATCGAATAAATATAATATAATATTAGTTTTATCGAGTTAGTAAATTAAAATATAATATTATTATCCCTTTAAGATCCAGAGGGCCGACATATCTATACGAAAAATCCCATTGGTTGATATTTCAGCACGACCCACAATTAATTTAATGCAGTGGGAACGCTCATTATTTTCAACCCTCGGAAATGTGTGAACGTGCTGACCGCAAAATTTCACTATCACGCGAAAACGCGTGAACGGACCGTAATGCGTTTAGTTGTCGGTATGAATATCCAAATTCACTGCACGCTTTCCGCTATTATTTATTTAATAGTATAATAAATATTAATTTGAGCAATCAATTCAGTTTTACTTTTAAATATTATTTTGAGCAATTAATTGCTTTATTAAGTCTATTTTAAACTTAAATTCGATTGACCAATGATCGATTAAAATATAATAATCTAAAACTACGCACAATACCTAGATAACGGCCAATAAGAATTTTAAGGAACGGGCTAATGTAATTGCGTAAAACGCAGCAGCTAATGTATTTTTCAGATTTTCCCATGAAGGGGTAGGGGAAGATGGCTAGTTAGTGGTAGTTTTTTAAACATTTACATTTTATTAAGATTCATAGTATTGCATAAAATGACATTTTTTTACATTTTTCTGTTCAAATTCAAGGGAGGCAAATGCATCTCAGTGAAAACGCTCAATAATCTAGCATTCATATTAAAACCTTTCATAACATTAAATCGAATGAAGCACAACTAAACCGAATTTTGACCAATAGGAGAGCGCAAAAAACAATTATCACTTCTCAGAAGTCAAAAATCCACGTCAAAAGCAATAAAATCGTGTCGGTGCCGTCGCAGTGGGAACGCTCGTTACCGAGCGTTCCCACTGCGACGGCACCGACACGATTTTATTGCTTTTGACGTGGATTTTTGACTTCTGAGAAGTGATAATTGTTTTTTGCGCTCTCCTATTGACCAAAATTCGGTTTGAATATACTTTGATCAGTCTTCTTATATTATAAGTCCATAGTAATATCACTAAGGATCGCTGTCATATTTTTTTTAAGTGCAGACAAACTATGGAGCAATATGCTTATTATGCTTATTTATCTCTGAGAGATAACTTTGCTTAGATTTTATTTTGAACTTGATCTATTGAAAGTTCTAAATATATAATTAGTTTAGGTTTGGGTTTGAACAGCAAATGGATATTTCGCAATTGTCAAATTTAGTTTCATAGACATTTCAGAGCAGCACATAATTTCATGCATATCGGTTAAATTATATTTTCGCTAGTTAAAAATATATACATATGTAAAGATACGAAATATATACATATGTAACACCTTATTTACAAATTGCAAATGTCACACTAACGATACTCATAGCTTTGTTCTCAAGATTTTAAATAAATTCAGTCAATCTACACAATTGAACGATTTATTTTTTGTGATAAAGTAGCTAATATCTCTTTTCCGATTGCGTATAATTGATATAGATTAAAAACTAATCGATAATAAATTTGTGACTTTGCGGTAAACAAGTGTATTCGCTATGCTGACGCACGTGATGATCGGAGATCTAGATTATCTAACTAAGCAAAAGGACGGTCGGTGTGTTTAATAATCTTGACAAGTAACAAAATTAAGTTAAAATTACGATTGTTACGTAACGGTATTTTTATAATAAATGTTAGACAATAGCAAGTCAATCAAACTAAACATCAGAAATAGGCATTGAAAATGCGCTTCTTCTATTTTGAAAAACATAGTGTATATTCGACACTTTGATTGTAGGAATGCGCACGTTCTTCTTGACGGCTGCTAGATCTGCAGGCACCGCTTTCAGGGCTTCGGACGCGCGTGTGCCGTATATCTAGATTGGTGTTATGTTTGCATTGCTACAAAGCATATGCTAGCTATTTTTATTCTCAAGTTTTGTTTATGTTTGTTAATCGAAAAATGATTCATGCTCCTCTATAAATATTGACAAAATCATCTAGAGCTTATCAACTAATTTTAATTTTAAGGGAATAGATTATTTGGCAATAATGAATGATCCATTTATTAAAATACGAGTTTATTTTTTACATGATTAAAAAATGTTTTTTTTTTAATATATGACATGACTAATTATATTATATAAAAAAATATATAGATGTGTTATATAAAAAATATTAACACCTTTAATTAATATTCCTTATTATAAATAAGACGATAACATTTAAACAGAACATTTTTGTAAGAATGAAAAATCGGTTAAGCTAAAGAAAATTGTTTCTCTCATTTTGTCTGTGACTCTGAGCAAAATGTCATCTTATTAAAGGTTAAATTGCAAGTCAGTTAAAATATTAGTGAATCGTGTGCAGAATTTTTAAGCACAAAAAGGAATTGATGAACTCAGTAAGGAGCAAGTATAAATATTTTTGGATAGATATAACTAAGTGAGTTTCATGTATTTGTTTAGTGGTTAGCATTTCTAATTAACGCTAGTTCTTGGGATGAATTCTGATTTATACTAATGACATAGATGTAATATGAAGATCTGAGATAGATATTCTGGTATAAATAAATATTTATGAAAAGGAAGAGGGAAAAATAAATTTACACCCTACAATATTACTTAAGGTAAATTTGAATATTAAGTCACTCGATTCAGGTTAATTAATTAACAAACATTTACAGCTCAAATTTAATTTTCAATTGCCTTTAAGCATCCCTAGGTATCCCTTGTTGAATCGATTTAATTTATATACCATCTAAGATTCTATAATAATAATAATTTAAATGGTAATATATTCTGAAGCCTTATTTTCATTGCTTTAATCAAAAATAATTATCTTTAATAAAAATTGCATATATATTCTAAATGTTATAAGATTGTTCATAAGTTATAATGTTAGTTAGTATTTCTAATAAATAATTGTTAGTTCAGTATTTATCATATTTTTAACCGTTTGTTCTCTTAGAAAATATATGATGAAAAATGTTACAAGTCACTTTTTTGTTTTATTATCAATTGACAAAAATTATAATATGGTTCTCTTTACTGTTTCAGACTTATTAAAAGCCTTTTAATAAATATATACGTAATATAAATTATTATTTTTTAGTTTCCTTAGTATATTCAATATATATATATATATATATATATATATATATATATATATATATATATATATATATATATATATATATATATATATATATATATATATATATATATATAAATAGCGTTAAAATGAGATAAAGTGTATTGATGAGTTTCTAAATTAAATTATATATTTAAGAAGTTTTTATTTAATTATGTTGGCACGCGATCTGAAGAGTTAAAATTCGTTTTGAACCGTTCGATTAACTGTACTTAAATTTAACTGCGAGTAATTTCTAAAATGTCGGCTAGATAAACATTTACATACTCATAGATATTCCCTCCCATTCGATCACATCCCGCAGTTTATCTAACCCCGTTTTCGTTGGCCGGATACCGAATCTCGCGTCTTTGTGCCTCTAATTACATCGGCGACAGATTAATTATTATGAGCTCGAATTAATTTCTTTGGAAAGTCTCAAATATACGGCGAATTTGTGAAAAAGAGGATATTATGAAATGTCTTCGGTTATGCCATCTTAAATTACGACTATTTTTATCTCAATTTCACATTGTCTTTGTTATCAACCGAACAATTAGACTCGAGGTTATTTTATTATATGATGCCTTATTATGGTTAACTATTTTTTAATAAATTTTACCTTCATAAGCAGATTATAAATTCAAAAGGCTCAGGATTTTCTTCTTGATTTGTATGAAAATCAATTACACAATAGGAAAAGCTTTTTCATGCTCACTCGAGTGTTTACGTTCGATTGTTATAAGTTGTGTTTATTGTATTATATTTGAAGAAGAATTAGAGAAATAAAATATTTAAGCTCTTATTGAATATAATATATGGAAATTTGTGCTTATTACTTTATATTACAGATAAAGAATATCTCATTATTTCTAACTTTGATCATGTGTGATTCATGTTAGCAATGACGCATTTAAAATCTTTGCAATTCAAGCTCCTTATAAATATATTTTTTGTCGAATAATATTTTTATACATAAAAATTGAACTGACAACGAAATATTAGCAATATTATAAATGTTTAGTATAAAATCATTACTATATTTGTATTTTAAATCAGATTAATTGACGAATGCGTCAATTTTTAATACAGAAATAAATATTATAACTTATTATATATATAAAAAAAAATTAGCTTAAAAAATATTCTCACGTTAATAATACAATTTATATGATCCAATTTGTAAGTAAATAAAAAAACCGTTTGTGCTTCCAATATTTTGTCATTTAGTTGAAGCGTAACGCTTATATATTTTTAGCTTTCCTTTTTTTCTCATCACACAAGCGCTTCCTCTAGCTTAAAAAAAAATCTGAGCAATATTGCTTTTTTTCTATATGGATACATATTTTCATATCTTAAGCATGTTTAATTTTTTTTCAATATAAATACTATCTTTGCTATATTAACATATAAAGTATATCAGTAATTTTAATTTTTATAAAATCGTTATTTTGACTTTAAATACATATTAGTTCTGAAAGTGCATGACTTTGTAATGATTTATTTCAAATAATTACGCAACACAGAAATAAAAATAGGTAGTCTGATACTGAGATAAACGGATGTATAAAGGACTTATAAAAATTCATACGTGATGCTGTAAACGTAAAGTCCGATATTGATTTTCCACATATAGTGCTGAAATTATATTTGAAGATTTATTTAATATACAATTCATGTATCATAGCCTGAAAACTGTCTGCTAAGTTTGTGCTAAAACGTGATATTTTTTAACAAAATTGTTTCTCAATCGCATCAATGGTGCACTGTAGCAAACAAACTTCGTAATCTCTTCGAAATGGCATCGCTAGTTCAGTCCGTTTCTCGCAAATTAATTCATTCAATACTACGTTTTCGTAGTAACTTTATTTATTATCTGAATTGTTTTCTGAACACTCTGTACAGCGAAACCAACTGTCGTCACGTCGAGTGCACAAAGTTTTGAGTCCTTGGACTCGCGAATTACACTTGCATCCCAGCTGCTGGTAATGCGATGCAGAATTAGGGATACGTTTATCCGTCGGGATGAGATTAAAGGATAGCAGGGTGGTGTCAGACAATTGTACTTCATTATTATATTAGGGGATCAACGTTTTGCACTCAGCTTTGTTTACGGTTCCAACTTAATGAAAATACTTTAGAACCGGGGGTGATGCTGTACTGACGCCATGGGAAATTGTGGGTGTGGGAAAATTTTGTAATTGCTTGAATGCTTGAGTAACTGACTGTGCGAAAGGTTTTCGCGTGTGAAAGTACATTTATGTATTAAATATAAATTTGTGAGTGAATGATTAATTGCTCGTGTAAAGTACGACTTACACGATGATACAGATTAATGGAATTTAATGGATTAAATCTTAAACAAATGTAATTGTGTATAAATAATACAAAATAATTGTACATTGTGCTAATTGTTTATACATATCAAACATCCATATAAAGTATATTATTTACATAAATAGATCTTAAAAAAATACTTTTATTTTATAATTTATTTCTTAATGCACGAAGGTGTTATTTTTTTCCATTGAGGAATTGAAATTTTAACGTGACAGACTTTTCACTAAGAACATGAAGATAACTCTTATATCTTAATGTTTTTTATTTAGTTTAAAAATATCTACACGATCCTTGCAATCGTTGAAACCTTAAAACTATGTTTTAATATTAATTTATTTGAAATATTTCGTTGCAACGTGACAAGCGTTAGCCGAATATGTTACAACAGGATAAATACAATTAAAAACTATTGAGTAAGTAGTGATACATCAGACTAAAATCAATAATATTAATTTTAATATTGATAAGTCTTCATAACAGCTTTCAATTAATTAATGTAAATATGCCTATTTATGCATTTTAATTATTTATCATAAATCTCATCCGTGAGATTAGGTACAATTATGCAAACCTATGGTTTTCAATTGTAAGCATTTTTTCATGATAATCCCTTAATTGATTTTGTTTGACTATGTTTGTTGAACAACAGCTTTTTTAAGTATTGTTCAAGTGATATATTTACTAATTAGACAATAGATAAATCTAGTTTCATCTCAGGCGATCATGTGTTGTTTCAATTTGGCGCCAGTATCTTTTTGTGTGGTCAACCATAATGACTTGATGACCATAAATAACTGTAAATGAGTCCTTTCTTTAACTATAAATGAGTTTTTTTCCCTCTAGTTGACGCGAAAAAAGCATTGTTTTTAATTTGATAATTTATATGGCTCAACCGTTACGCCTAAATTGCGACAGTAAGCCAATATGACTTAATAGCCATATCGTCACTCGTTTATTGCTATTAATACATCTTGGTGTATTGTTCTTTCTCTCTGGTTGACGTAAGAAAGGCATTGTTTTTGCCCTAACAATATGTATGCCTTAATCATTAAAATTTCTATATTGTGCTAGTTTCCTAGGGGTGATGAGCCATAATAACGTAGTGGCCATAATTAATTGTATCTCTTCTAGTTTTTTCTCTGGTTGCCATAATAAATTGTTTTTGGTGTAACTATTTGTATGGCATAATTTTTATGACGCCTAACCTGCGACAGTATCCTTATGGGTTGTCAGCCATAATGACTTAGCTGTGGTGCTTGTTGCTATAAATAAGTATTTTCCACATGTTTAAGCCATGACAAAATTTCATCTCAGGCGATCATTTCTACCTTTCGTACTCTTATTTTATCCGCCAATATCATTGAAGATAGTCAGCTATAATGACTTAATGGCCATAAATAATCGTTTCACCTATTGCTACAAATAAGTCTTTTCCAAACGCCTCAATGACATAGTGCATTGTTTCATCTCTCTGGGTAACGTATGCAAATACATTGATTTTGGTATGACAATTCCTATGGTCCAATCGTAAAGACGCTTAAATTGTGACGGTGTCATTAAGTTTCGTCAGCCATAATGACTAAGTGGTCATAAATAATCGTTTCGCCTGTTGCTAAAACAAAATTTCATCATTTCTACCTTTCGTATAGTTGTTTTACCCGCCAATATGATTAAAGGTAGTCAGCTATAATGATTAAATGGCCATAAATAATCGTTTCACCTGTTGTTATAAATGTTACACGCCTTAATGACGACTTATTGGATTGTTTCATCTCTCTGGTTGACATAAGAAAGGTATTGATTTTGGTATGACAATTCGTTTGGCTCAATCGTAAAGACGCCTCAATTGCGACGATGTCCCTAAGGGTGGTCAGTCATAATGACTAAGTGACCATAAATAATCGTTTCGGCTGTTGCTAATTTATTTCTATTCACCTTAATAAGGACTTTGCTTATTATTTTTTCTTTGGTTGACGCAAGAAAATCATTGTTTTTGATGTAACAAACTATATAGCTCAACGTTTAAGAAAATTTCTTTAAACAATAATTATTAACTATTGGCAAAATCCTATTGATGCATAATATATTGCATAATTAAAATTATCACAAAATCACTACATGTACAATTTTTAGTGAATATGTACACAAAATTAGTTATAAAATTCTCATTTTGTGGTAAAAAAAAATAAGAATATATGTTTGTATTTATTATAAAATCATATATTAAACATAATATGTAATTACAATTTAATGATAATATATAATTATTATTTAATAATAATATATTTAATTTACTGATATTAAATAATTTAATCAAAATATATTTTTGCATTTAATATAAAACATAAGACTCTTAAATAGGACAATGTTTTAATTTTTATACATAAATATTATTTATTATGTATCTAATATGACTATAAAATATTATGTTATATTATGGTGAGTTTAAGTGCTGTAAAAAATCACAACGCATGAGCGTATTTTGGAGCAAAAAATTGTTTTAACATACATATGTATCTATATATACTTTCAGATAAACATACATTACTATAATATACTTATATAAAATATATATTTTTTATCTTTCCATTATTTAACAATTTCAATGTATTAAGATTCCATATTATATTATGTTGTTAGGAACCAATATATCACATAAAACTCAAAAAGTGGCTATACTATGTATACATTATATATGATATAAATTATTTTGTGAAAGTTAAACATAAATATCTAATATAGAACATAAGTATTTATAAAATGATAGAGGCAATTACATGAAAAACATATAGCGGAACTTAGAACACTTAAGTTGTTGTATTAATAGTTCAAGTGTTTGACTATTTTAAATGCTTTTGGTATAATTCATATATTGTGCTTCCGTCTAATTTTTATTATACGTCTATTTAATTATCATTTAAACCTAAAAATGTAAATCAAATATTTTTTTAGTATATTTTAACTGGTGCTATTAATCCATTAAAATACCACAAAGAAAGTAGTTAAAAAAATGTAAATTTAAAATTATCGTTTTAACTCGTACTTTAATGTGCTAATTAAATATTATTAAACAAGATGCTTGGCACAAAGATAAAATAATTTAAAATTACAATTTTTTTCACTAAGAAAATATAATTTTTTTATTGAATATTATTAACAATATATTTTTAAATGGCACTGCATTTTTTTAAACTATGATTGGTTTAAGTACGTAAGAGTCACAGCTGCATTCAGAGCAGGTAGTGATAAAAGGGACAGAGATTTACGAATAACACCCCTTAAAAATTGTTTGCCAATATCAGTTTAATGAATATATGAATAAGCAAACATTCCTATTCGAGTTGCTTGAATATTTGTCAGTCAATAAAAAATAAGTAATGCAAAGATCAATGACTTAGTAGTGATTATATATAATTAAGTATTTAACATTTGTTCTTTGGCTAAAATAAACAAGCATCAATGTTAATGTGAATGCTATGTGAATCATGAGATATAATGGTGTTCTTTTTTATCAATTTTCTACAAAAATAAATAGAATTTATTATTAAATACGATTAACAATAATAGATTTTGACTCTAAGTTTATTTTAATGTAGAATAAATTTTAAATCAGCGTTTTAATTCTACGTATAAATCGACATATCTAATGTTTACAACTAAATTCCTTACTCTGATTTACTTTTTCATCTACAAAAATATTTTTCACGTCTATATAATAATTTATATATGATATTTGTCATAAATAAGGACGTCAAGGTATATCACTTTATACCCAAGAGATTCAAACGATTTACTCTCCCGAATACCAAACTTCTAAGCTGTATCATTGAAAGTTTAAGTAATTCTTTAATACACTCTATTAAAGGCTAACTATATAAAGGGAATAACCGAAAAGGACGAGCGCTCAAGTTGATATAATTCGACCGTTGCTTAAAGGGTTGTGTCGATCGATCCAATTTACTTATTCTGGTTGACTTAATTTACTTAAATAAATTTTCTAATAATATATATGTTCATTTGACGAATCAGAAATATTGAGTTAAGATATGACTGCTCAAACACAATGTATAAATTTCCAGTTTATCTGACCGGAAAATTTTAACTCGCAATATCTCATCTGCAATTTCCATCTTGTATCTTTAACGAATCTTATTATAATATATATGGTGTTCATTAAATCTTTGCCAATATTATTTTTAAATTTATATAAATTATTCAAATATTAATTTTGATTATAAAATAATTGGTGACAAGAAGATAATAATTCCATTAGTTGCAGATCATAAATAGTGAAAACTTTTCCAGTAAAGCAGTGTTTACTTTCAGCTCGGCTAATAGTTCTCTCACGGTTTTAACTCATCAAACCCATTTACTGTTACATGTTCTTTCTAAGGCGGCGAAATTGCGAGACCGTTTTATCCTTCTCGCGAGTCATATTTTACCAGGGGAAATTAAGTTTTTTTTTTTTTTTTTGCTTTATACTCTTCTTCGTATACACGTTTACACGCTTATAAGGTATTTTCAAAAGCTAAGATTTAAATTTGTCTAAAATTATTATTCTTGAAACTCTTATATTTTTAGAAGAAAATTTAATTATAGTATTTTTTTCAACGAACATAGCTTTTAATTTATATTAGAAACTGTTTCAATAAGTTTTTTTAAAAACTTGATAGATATCTTTATAATTTATCAGATGCTCGTGACATTTTCCTATCGTATTTTGCCATTGTACAATTTACGACTGTGATTTATAATAGCGAACTAACTTAGATATACATTTGATATTTTAATTATTAAAACAAAGAGTAAACCAAATATGCAAGATTCGTTTTATCAACATATTGGGTTTGTTTTATATTTTTAAACTAGTTTCATTTAGGTTTATTAAAGAATTCTTAATTAATATAATAATTAAAGATTCTATATATAATATTGTATAGTATACATACAATATTATATCGATTCGACTATTTGGGATTTATTTTGTACTGTCTCTGTGTATATATAATACATACGGAGCAGTCGCGTGCGGTCCATACATGCGGTAGATGCGGCGCATGCCTTGGGGTTGTAAAACGATTCTAAAAATTAAATTTAGCATTTTTTTTCATTTACGTAATTATGAAACGTAATCACTCAGAAAATCGGCTACAGACAATCATACCGAGGGAGCGGCTAAAGCCGACTGTAGCCTGGGAGGGCTAGCTGGCCAGCTGTCTTGCGCAGTCGATTCGCGTGCGCCATGAATTGCTTGTCGGGAATTAAATTGATCGCGCACGCGCACTAGAACTCAGCCGTAAATCCACCTAATATACAGCTGCATTCAGAGCAGGTAGTGATAAAAATGCATGACAGTATTAGTTTTATGAATCTATGAATTACGATTATCAAACATTTCTCGAACATTTGCCGACTAACAAAAAAAATAGATAAATAAAAAATAAATCATTTATTAAAATTTTTATATTTTTGCAGAAAATGATAAAAGAACATGATCTTATAGAAAATAACCTTAATTAAGACATGCACTAAATATTTTAGTCGGAATTAAAAAATATTCTCTTATATAAGAATTTTAAATCAAAAAATAATGTAATAATTATGTTATTTTAAAACAAATGCTTAACTACACTTTACATTAGTCCATATAATTCACATGCATAAATATTGACCTAAATTATTGTAAATAAAATCATTAAAAATATATAGAAATAAACTGTAATATTTAATAAATATATTTTTACATGTCCTAATTTTGCCGCTGCAATTTTTAAAACCAGTAGTGATTGAAATTTACCTAATTTACAGCTGCTTTCATAGCAGGTAGTGATAAAAATAACAGGGATTTCTGAACACCCGAAAATATTTTTTGACAATATTTTATGACCGACTCTAAGAATTACATTACATTTATTTTCGACTTCCTCAAATATTTGTTGATCATTAAATCAATGACTTAAGAATGAATATAATATATACAAAGATATATAATGTAATAATATAAATACATTCTGTGTATTACATATATTTTGCATATATATAAATTTCTCGGGAATTCTAAAAAAAATATTTTAATCTCTCATATTTCGAAAAATGAGAAACAATTTTCATCATAAATTCGTATTAGAAAGTGTCAATAAAGCAAAAGTTCATGACTAAAATCTCGAGATGATTTGTATTTTACAAATAGCCGAGATTAACTAGAATTAGAAATCGCCAAAGACTTTCGAATACGTAAATAAAAAATGTAGTCAAAATTTATATGCCACGTATTACCAATATCTATATTAATATCAATGATAAATAATATTGTCCTATACTATTGTTCATGTGCTGGATAATAGGGCGTATATTATGGGGCAGGGGTTAGCCATATGTAATAATTGATCAAAATAAACTCGTTCACTATTTGTCAAAGTCACTCGCATTAAACGTACAAAAGAGTTCGCAACAACTTGTATTTTAAGCCATGTCACACATCAGTGTATTAAAGATTCTTGCTTCACAACTACGATGTTTTATATTACTAACTTGATAATACGCCACATCGAACACCTTATCGAGATGTATATATTAATGTGCATAAATCCAGGTAAGGTGTTCTTTTTTTGTGCAAAAACTATACAGCAGTACAAAGTCACGCCAACTCATTCATTAAATCCGAAATAGCTATTTTTTAAGTGATGAAGAATTCCAAAATCACTTCTTCTTAACTCATTGTCGTTTTTTGATAACCGCTGCAACAAAAAATATGCACAATTTAGTGTCCATCAGATGTATTTGGAATCCGAGAGCATACTCCAAATTAAATATATTCGGTTTTACAGATGGGTTAATGGCTTACTCCCTACATCTGAAACTTCTCCCACTGCCCATGCAGTGTATCCGGAGTTGCTTTTTGAGTACACGCGTGACGCTGAAGATTCTGATTGTTAAAAAGTACACATGAATACTATTTGGTCGTTTTATTAGCAATTTATTTTTATGTCTTGATTTACAATATTTCTTAGAACGCATCTACCGCGTAAATCAAGGGATGAGTGTACATGTCTTTAGCAGCTGTCTTATAACATATTTCATTAAATTGAACTACAGATATAATAAATGTGACTCTTCTTCAGATTCTTTTCAAAAATATTAAATGCAAACATAACGTGAAAAAACACGTGCTCATTTTGCAAAATAGCAAAGGAAGATTGTCAGTGTTGGTATTGTAATATCGAATCATATTGTTAATCAAAAGCAATCTATCATAATTGACATACAATTAAAAATACACTGTTTCTATTTTGAGTATATATGGAATAAATGTATGTATTACAAATGGTGATCAAACCAAGTATCAAAAGAGCATTCGCATTCCACGACAGTATCAACCAGATAAACCAAATAATCCAACTGATACATAAATTTGATCTAAGTATGTCGTCACGTTACACTGTCAGTATTTCACACAAATTCAATATGTAACACGCGTAATGTTGACCCCGTTTTCTCGTCTGATTTATGCCTCTGTCAGTTAAAGTCAAAACCGTGTTATCTCGCACGGACGACCCTTCAATTTCCCGACAATGTTCCATATCCAATTCAAGACCCTTCATGCAATTTGCAAATTTCCTTATTTTGTATCATGCTTTCTTATTATCCGACTTGTTTTTCTACGTTTTCTGTACCCTTCTAAACGATCAATCGTCGTCCCTTTGCCACGTGCTCAACGACTAACCCATTTGGCAGGATTCCAGCGTTGTAAAATGCCTCAGACCTTTCCGCTAAATTTTGGATTTAATCGAAAAAATCACAGAGACACACCGAGATCGTAAAAATGATATATGCCAGAAAACCGACCTGAATGCTTCGGTTAAATTTGATGACTTACGGCGATTGATGTGAACTCGGGTTCGCTCATTTATAGCGCGAACGTAATAAATAAGTATTGTCATAAATTGCGATTTCATTGTGTAGTATAAAATAGTAACATGCGTAAAAGATTTGTTTTTTCTATTTATAAATCATTTTTGGAGATCTTTTACATCAGATTAGAATTCCTAAGTGAAGCAATTTCAGATATTCCGTACTTTCGTGGGACGCAATAGTAAAAACATGTAGCGTCACTTTATTACAGTACACTGAGGTGGCGGCAGGCACAAGAATGCTCTCCGTGTAATACTTTTCTATACGTACAAATGAAAGATAAAAAAACGCAAATAGCTATGTGTTAATTTATTCAGCTTTTAGCTTTTGGTTCCATAGCGCAGGGACTATTCCATCTTCTTTGAGATCCAAGTAAAAATCTTTTTAAATGCTCATTATAGATTAAGATCTATATAATCCTAATAAAACGGTGAATAAACTATTTTGATCGTATTATGTGTATCAGTGTTTAAATTATCCGGTGTATGCAATAGCGCCATACGCACGCGTGAATATAGACTCACATACGCACACGTACCTAAACGCGCAACTAAATTGCGTGGGGCTGGTACAATCGATATTTTAAATTTTATTTTATTATATTTACTATTAAAAATTTTAATTTAAAAGTTCTTATGTTTTTATCCACAAAAAGAATAAAAAAATCTGGGTTGATTTTTTAAAATATATTTAACAATTATGTGCATTTTTATAAAGATAATAATTTAATTTGTTTTTAGATATTTATTATAAAAATAATCAATATATAATATAAATATTTTTATAATAAAATTCGACGAGAACTAATAACGTATAGAAAAAATAGTGACACGTTTAAAATAAACGTGTAATTTTACTAACGAGTCAAGTTTATTTATGTGATACAATTTTATAGTGTATTGATTTATAAAGCGTCTAAAAATATGTTTATTAAGGTACAATATATATAGTCATTGATAACACCCAATTTAAATTGGCTAAATTTACTTTTGCATGAATGTTACTTAATAATACTACTTTTTCACAACTTGCAAATATGCTTCTTAAAAAAATACCATTATCGCAATATTTTATTCTGCTTGTAAATTTTATGCTTCAAGCTATTTATACATAAACGTTAAAAGTAAACACTATTTAAATACAAATATCTTAAATTAATGTTGTTATTATTATAATATATATAACAAGAAGTATACAAATGCTTTTAATTAATATGAAAGTTAACTTATAAATTATTTCTAATTATTTTATAAAGTAATTAAATTTTGTAGTAGCGAAAAACACTAAGGATTAATGTGTTATATAATATTTTACTTTATCTTTCAATATTCATAATGATACAAAAGCACAGGTTTCGTGATAAGAGAATATAGTTCTTCGAAACTAATCATTAACTCGTTTAGAATTGATATGCTTATTATTTTATCAATCGTTTACAAACTATTTACAATATAGAGTATTAATAGATTTATCAAGTTTTATTACTGATTTACCTTGAAATTATTTCTTATATTTTCACTAATATAAATATAATTTCACTATCGGCCAGTTGAAATGTATCAAACAATTTAATTTAAACTTTACTGATAATATCAGTAAACCGTATTAATCTACATTATTTAAAATAAATTTAAGTAAACTTAAATCCAATCTGAAAAAATCATTTAATAAAAGTTTGAAAACTATACATAGTCTTAAACATTCAGTATGTCAAGTAAGTTTGGAATTTGTTTATGTTAGGTTTGGGTTTGAACAGCATAAGAACGTTTCGCGACTGTTAAATTGAGTTAAGAGGAGCATATAATTTCACTAGCGCCTATTACTTTTTATTATATATAATATCTGCTAGTGAAAATTTATATATACCATTAAAAATGTATTCGGATATGCTTTTATTGAAACGCCTTTAAATTAATGTTTGGGTTTTAATATGTGATATATCACCCTACAATTTTTTTTATCAAAACCATCCCATTAACATTAGGTGGCAATTAGATTTGCAAAACTTGTTAAAAGGGTCCTTAAACTAATAGGCTTGTGTACCTCGGATTTATTTAAAATCGCAATAAAGTAGCTATACATTTTTTGTCCAATATCAATAGTGACACAGCTAATTAATTTGCATTTAAGCCGTTGGACCGCACTTTAATAAAAAAATATTTGTCCAAGATATATATTTTATGTTGGTACTATAATAATCACAGCATCCTCGAATATCCAATTGTCAGATTTACAGAGTCCGATAAGATTTTTATTATACAAAAACAAAGATTTTTGTTCCATCATAATTCATCTGCATTAGTTAAATGAGTGAGGACCAATAAGCCACAAATTTACCGTATTTAATCATTTGCATCAAGATTTACATCCAGAACTTTCACTTTTCTTTCAACTTGGAATATACGAAACTTTAGCGGAATTTGCATTAAGCGGAGCTACGCTGAATCGACTGCAACGACCCTTAAAAATCAGAAAAAAGCAGCCCCTGATCTATTTTAGCTGAGCGGCTATAAAAATAATCACTGTCTTTTGGCATAGCTATGAATTCATCTTGAAACCAAATAAATTCATAATATATGTTATATAAGTAAAGTTATATTTTCACTTATATAAATATATTTTTACTAACTCAGCCAGTAAGTACGCTGCTCGTTTCACTGCTCAATATCAGTACGCATATTTTCACACGATCCGAAAATCGCAGAATTGTGACGTCATATTTTTTTAAAAATACTACAATGCTTAAAATAAATTAAATCAAACCTAAACCTTACTTTCATTAGGTCAATTTGGGTTTACTTAATTCGTTTAGATTAGGTTTGGGTTTGAACAGGAAATGAACGTTTCGCAACTGTCAAATTTAGTAAGAAATTTGAGAGCAGCATATGATTTCATTAGTGCATGTTAAATATATGTTTTCACTAGTAGAAATATATTTTAGTAAAAATTCATTCGAATATTATTTCACTAAGATGCTAGTGAAAATATTTACAGTAGACTCCCCAATAACACGATAAATTTAAGAGGTGTTATTTGGATGCTCGTTACTTTATGTATGAGCAAGTCAAAATAAGGATATCTCACCACACGTGCCTGATTCGTACGTTGAGTATCTTCTAGTCCCCCAACTAGTGTAATTGGGGAGTAAATAACACATGTACATATTATTATATATTCACAGAAAAATTGACTATTAAAATTAAACTATAATTTTAATTGTATTTATTCATTATATGAAATGAATACTACATTAAGATAAATAATTATTATTACTTATACAGTATAGTGTTAATTTTAAATTTAATAAAATCGAGAGGTATTTTTTGTTGTTATTAAAAATAGGTTTTTATGTTATATCAATTACTATAAATATAGAAAATGTTTTTTTTAATTAAAAGTATTTTTTTTAATAATTACTTAAACTTTCTTTTTACATATAATACATGTATGTGAAATATAAAAATAATTGCGTTTAACACTTTATCTACCGGTCTCTGAGCGTGCCGAAAGTTAAACACCACGGACGACAATTGCCGTCTTGTATATGTGATGGTTTTCATGTCAAATTAAAATATATGTTTAGTTTTATTCGATGGCTAAATAAATGTATGAATTTCCCTTTTATTTTTGATTTTTTTTTTAATAATTGTATTAATATAAAATATATACGGTATATATAAAATAAAGAATAGTTTCGAATACATTATAAATATTTATAATTACATAACAAAAAAATCAGAATTAGTAATTATTATATAAATTTATTTTTAATCGATCATAAAAGATCATGTTTTCTTAGATTTTCCTAATCTAGCGGATGAATATTCTAATAAATCGTTAAAATAAAATCGAGATAGGTCGTGCATAGTGATATTTATTGATTGTAAAATGTAGTGGAAGTTTATAATTAATAAAATATATCTCACATACAGACTGATTTCAGTCTGGTGTCTCACTTCTAACTTAGTAGTTGTTGCTTTTGTTTATTTTATTGTAACGGAAGAATTTAAATAAATAAATGAGATATAATTTTTTTATATTAATTAATCCCAAAACTGATGTCGTTTTTTTTAATTTTTAATTTTAACCATCAGTCGTGCTTTGGCCGTTTTTTATTATATATATGTTGGTGCACATCTGGGCTCCAAAATCCAATATTTAAAAAAATAGGTTGAGCCTCGAAATTGACTATCGATACCATTAAGGAACCTAGCTGGAACGTTTTATCTTATCAACCCTATTTTCCAGACCTTGTACCTTCCGAGTTGCATTTATTTCGATCAATGCGACACTTTCTAGATGAAAAAGAAAACCAAAATGCAGGCGATGTGAAAAACGGCTATTAGAATATTTTGCATCACAACTTCCAAATTTTTTTCCTCGTGGAATTAAAAAAAATGACCAAGATGGAATTATTAAAATAATAATAAAAATGTTTTAGATACTTTATAATATAATAAATAAATATTAATCTGTTTAGAATATGTAATATTACTTGTAAATTTATTATGTATATTTACAATACTTCTAATTGATTCTCTTGGGATATCTCTATTTATATATTTTATAGCTATATACATATACATTCACATACGTTAAGTTACTAGTATTCTTAAGCCCAAAAGGGACATAAATCAGACTTTGTTCATACTTATTGCGGCATTAAAACATTTCCGTTCTTCGAATCGTTATGAAATAAAACGAAATGCGTAAATATGATATTATGGAAATATATTTATTAAAAGATATAATCAATACTTATTATATATATAAATAATTCTTATGTGGCTAATTAAATATATGTAATAACTAGGCATTTCATACAAAATATATATGAGTATGAAATGTAATTAATCTATAAGCAACATTACTGGCACGCTATTTTTTATTAAATAGCAATTTTATTTTTTATTTTAGATACTAAATAAGTTATTAGAATAATATATTTTATTATTTTATTTATCAATCACTATTATCGTGCGTAGTGTTCTGACCTATTTTTCTTTTCGCAAACAAAACTGCCTCTAAGGACCTTCAAAGTTTCCTTTCGGTATAATTTTACAGTTTTCATCCGAAAGCAAAGCCGTTGTCATTTTACCGAACAAAATCCTAGTGTGTATTTTCGACGCCCATTTGTTCCATTGTTTCCTTTAGTGAGGATAAGAAAAGTATTTACCATTTGGTATTGAACGCGAATAAATTAACACTTGACGGCAAAATCCTGGTGAAAATTATTTTATACAAAAAGTTATCTAACGTGTGTGGGATTTTGCGTTACGAGGCGGTGTATAACACCCTTAATAAAATTGATGGAGTCTTGCTGAGCTGACGTTTATGGAAATCACTGTTTCTCAAAATTATTTCAGCATTTATGTAAGATATAATTTATTTGAACAATTAGAAAGCAATGTTACTGATTTTTAATTAACAATCAAATTTAATAAATATGTAAAAAAATATAATTGAAGTAATTTCAATAAAGAAATTCAAAGAAAAGGCTTAGTACAGTTTTATGCTGATCCTAATAAGTGTAATTTGTTCTTGTGCTACAATAATAACAGTCTTTTCTTAATGATCTCTGAGAAAAATTAATTAGGTTATTTTTAAATAAAAATCGCAAATAAATGTGAAGCAAAAGAACTGTGTATTATGATCAAGAATATTTTTCAACTAAGCGATACAGTCTTAGTTTAACCATATTATAGATTAAGAAACTGTTGTTAAATGTTTATTGAATTTAGATACACCAGTTTTGATTTATTTAAATAATATAAAACATGTTTTTTTATAAATATTAATATATTCTATATAAATTTCACCGATAGTATACATTTTTTATAACTTTAGATTTAAAAGTTTAGCGATTTATTATTCAAGGCTTCAAAGCGTCCCTATTTCGTAACAAATCATCCGCTATACTTAAAATCTTTATTATAAATCGGTTTAACGTTCTTCTCAGATCCTCGAACAAAACTTTTAACTACTATATTTAATCAGATTTCTATCGAGTATAATATATTATATAATAATGCAGAGTGCGTCACCCCCGAATCATTTTAAAATCGTTGCCCTTTTTAGAGGACGGATTGTTTAGCTCGCTCTTTCTTTTTCACTCTCGGACATTTGTCTCTGGATGTAAGTGAAATAAAATACTTTAATATGAGGCTTTTACCCTCGTTAAACGTCGCCATCTCCTCTCCCCTTTTTTCATCTCAACCTCCCGTTTTCACCGACACCCACTGCATTATATTCAGCTCTGCCAGGGAAAGTTTCGACCGAGAGAATTCACTAATGTTTCTAATTAATATTTTTCACACTTTCGTCGATTTATTGCAATCGAAGTTTGAGAAACTTTTAATTTATTAGTGAATATTTTTTATTTGTATTATGTATTATTTATTTATACGCGTGATTTTTCTGTGTCTAATACATAATTTTAATAAATAAATATGCAACATGTTATTTAATTGCAATTTCTTATTATTTAAAATCTTAAGATATTTGCTGATTTAAAGATTATCTGAAATAAATTTTAGCTTCACACAGAGAAATAAAATCTAACTTAATTAATTAAAATTAAATAGTATCAAGCGAAATTGCAGTTGTAAAAGCTTTAAGTTTAATATTAGAGCTCGTATATGTTATAATCTATACCAGAGCTTCCCAAACTATGGGTCGTGATCGCAAATAGGATCGCTTAGCGAAATCTTGGGGTCGCGAGATTTTAATGTAAAATATTTAAATACGTGAATTAAATTAAATGTTTTAAATCTTATTTAGAATAAAATTAAATGTTTTAAATCATATTTTAAAGCTGCTCATTATGATCAATTAACTTTTATCCACTGCCTGATTCATCGGGAAGCCCTTGCAGCAAAATGGATGCTGCTATGCTTGCATTACACTCTCTGGAAGTTGTCCGAACCGAAGTTCCACCGAAGTCGGCCGAGGTCGCCGATTTCCGAGTAGCGGTCAAACTGCCACAAATTTCATATGCCGTCCGGACGGCGGCCGTGAATGACGTTCATATTTGCACGCGATCAAAAAATGTGCCAAATAATCGCAATTTTTAAATTGTCATGTTATTAAAATTACGCTACTGATAATTATAAAAGTTTGTGTGGGCACTCACCAATACAATATCAGTCAAAACTTTTCGGTCGTAAATATTCAATTTACGCAAAATCTTTGTCGGCTTTTGCTAAATGCCATAAGGCATAAAAATGATACTTCAGAATACGAACACCACATCTGTGACTATCCTAGAATTTGTCGCCATCGATTCTAAATAAGAATTCGTTATGGTGTGATCTAGGAAAATACATAAGAATATTTGAAACGATTTTTTTTAACAAAATCAAGTACCACTAATTATTTTTTAATTATTTAATTTCATATGAAAAAAAATATAATAACGAAATCTGTCAGAAGAATATACTATCAAAAATATTATTAAATGAATATTTTAGTGCCCTAAAATATTCAAAGATGTCAGTAAGAGTCCGTTGAAGTCCCCGATAAGTATGTGGTATTATAAATTTATCACGTGATCACGATGCAGCGCTCGTCATGCGTGTTGACCATAGGACGCCTACGCGCATACTGAAATCGAACCGAGTTACTCGTTCTATCTCAGTTATGCGAAAAACCATATCATTATCTCTCTCACTCTCGTCACTTAACACGCGAGAGAGCGAAATGGGAATTATCTCACAGCAGCTCTGACTTCGGTTCCTTTGACTTCGGTCCGTTTACCGACAATGTTCGGAAGCGCTCGAAGCTGGCCGAGTGGACTGAATTACCCCCACTTTACCTTCCGTTCTCGGTAACCTTGGACAACTTCAAAAGTTTAAAAAAAAAGAATAAAGTAAAATTTAAAATTGTATTTATTATAGTTACAAAAATAGGGTATTTTTGTAACTATAATAAATACAATTATAGAATTTTTTGTGCAATTTTTAATTAAGCAAATTCTAAAACTATATTTTTTCATATGTGTGTATATTGTTACCTAATCAATAAATCAGCACAAAATATTTATATATCTTTATTTGATATTTATCTGGGGTCACGAATAAATTTGCAATCATAAATGGGATCGTGAATGAAAAAATTTTAAGAAGCCCTGCTCTATACTAATATTTTTTGTATAAATACAGCGCTTATTTATTCTAAAAGCGAGCCATAGATAAGGAAAAAAATGTTACAAATTACTTTATTTTTCTGGTGCTTTTCCCACTTTCATAAAAGACGGAATAGCGTAGTCTGTAACGTCTCAAACCAATATCTCTGAGGTTGCGGGTTCGAGCCCTGGTAGTGGCACTCGAATTTTTATTTATAAAAAAAACGGTCCCAGCTGCAGTGAGATATATTGACAAAAATATTTATATATGAATATATTATATATTTCACAGAAACAAAGCTCTAAAGTGCATATAAGGTTTATAATTTTTAAAACTATATACATAAAATGTACATTAAAATGAAGTAAAACTTAAGTTTTAGTTTTATTTCAAGCTTCTTCTTTAAGACATGTTTAAATGTTAAATATAATCGTTCCCAAGCACAAAGCTTTTGAAATAAGATTTAAACTTAGACGATAAATTAAAGCTGCAGGATAAGCAAAAAAAGTATTTTTAGAAAGGCAGCGAGTAATAATATTTCATAATAAAACGAGCTATTAAATATATATGAGAACTTCTACAAACCACAATAAACATCCTGCGTGTTGGAATATTGATATATCGCAGACAATATGAGCTGCACTTTTATTTTTTCTGGTAGCCATTCCAAACATAAAACATCCCCTTTATGTATTATACATATGTATATATGTATGTACATACATAAGTTGAGTAAAGTTCAATACTACTGGCTATATTAATATTTTACATATTACTTTACATATACACATGTTATTTATACTCTCCAGTATTAAGTTTAAGCAATAAATAATTTATTGACACTACGGTGAAGAGTTTCTGGATACCTAACGACGGAATAGCCACTGCTTCGAAGGTAGGATTTTCGCGTTAACCTTTTTCCGGTCGAAGCTAGGGAGAAATTATCTTCACTTGAATGAAACCCTAATATATTTACGAGGACCGCTTGTGAACGTACCACAACACTGGAATAAATATCGTTTTTCATTGTAAAGATATTTTTACGATTTACGATAACAAATATAATAGCGAAGTATTTTTGTACAATTTATAAATAAGCATATCATTTATTTTTATCGCTTCATATTTCCAAATAAGCCATCCAATTATTATTTTACATGTTAAAGTAAAACAATTTAATTAAAAAATCTTCTTCTCTTCAAATCCAATTAAATCTAACAATCTTCCGGTTTTCTTTAGTTTCCTTAAACTAGCTTTCATTATACTTTATCCATTATCCAAAGATTCAGATCTTTGCACTGAACCACTTACTCACCAAATGGATTGTTTGCTTTGTTCAAACTTGGAACGTCGAAAACATATGGTCGTACTATTTCGGCGTTTCTCAAACTATGTTCTGTGACTTATATTCTACAAAATAAATATATTTTATTGCCGCTGGACCTTTTCGATAATTATTATACCAAACTGTCATCATTCGACCCCAATCCACGAACTTTATGCCCGGCCATTTGTGCGTATACTAAAACATATAGGTATGATATGACCATATGAAATATTCTGAAGTTTAATTACAAGTCGATACACTGCGGTCACGTTCTGATCGAAATTCTCGGTTTAGTATCAAACTAATGGAATATTTCACAAGACATACGGTCACTGGGTCACGATTGATGAATTTCTCCGTTGCATGCTTTGACAGCTATGTTTTTGTTGGCTGAAATCCCTCAATATATGTACAAACTACAATATATATATAAGAATAAAATTTATATTTAATACCGTTCCATTACAAAAATACCGATATTTCCTTAATCGAAATTCATTCGAGAGCTTTTAACAGCCAATAATAATTTTGACTTCAATGGGTTTGCTAATTGTAGAATATCATTAACACGTTTAACCAGAGTGAAAGTTATCTAGAACATTCCAGAACACAGCTCCGGTAAAAGATCTGTAATAGAAATGGAAAGTTTCTTCGCCTCAAAAATATTGCGTTTTACAATTAAAATATTTATTAAAAATTCGTGAAATGCTGCAAACGTTAAAAACTCAACAGATCATTTTTGCCTGAATTTTAAAACATTAAAGTATTTTTTAAATTAATTTGATTTTTTTTTTAATTATTTTCTTCTCGGTAAGAAATTTTATTTTAATTAAAATATAAATATACTTTCTTATCGTCTGTATTATTTCGTTCGTGTAAATTATCTATTACACTATTACTTTTACGTTTAATATATTATTTAGTAAAACAACTGTGCGAAGTCATTAAAAAGAATAAGTTATTGTATATTTAGTCCACCTATTATTAAGAAGGATATGCTGTAAATCTATATTTTCAGAAAAAACATGATTTTGTTTTAATACACAGATTTGTATCAAAATGTAGCTTAAAAAATATAATAACGACATCTGTTAGAAGAATATACTATCAAAAATATAATGAATCCCTTTTCGTGCCCTAAAATATACAAAGATGTCAGTAAGAGTCTGTTAAAGTCCCCGATAAGCATGTGGTATTATAACTTGACCACGTGACCACGATGCAGCGCTCGTCATGCGTGTTGACCATAGGACGCCTACGCGCATACTGAAATTGAACCGAGTTACTCGTTCTATCTCAGTTTGCGAAAAACCATATCATTATCTCTCTCATTCTCGTCTGATTTGTATTAAATGAACGTGAATGATTTGTATCAAAATGTAGCTTAAGGTTGAAAAAATTTAAAGGACCGTATCCTTCAATTTTAGGCTATCTATAAACCATATGTCTTCATACTTACATAAGTATCCAGACGTTTTTGGAATGGGATTTTCGCATTAAAAAAATACACGTAGCCATAAATAAGGATTTTAATAACATTCTATACTTACCAAAGTACCAGGATACTTATGTTTTATTTTTATAAAGCACAGTTTTGAACTGAAAAATAATTTATATGAAAAAAATTTCAAACCAAGCTTTCGTGGCCTTGTCTGCGTCGTAAGAATTTAGTCATAATATAAGACCGAGTACTTTGGATTTAGCACGTTGTACCTGAACCATGGTCGGCGCAAAAAGAGAAGCTGTCAATGGCGTAGCTCTACTTGGCTGCAAGTGCAAATAAATTCTTGTGTGTCGAAGTCAGTAATAAATAATGAAAAATCTTGTCAGTAGCAAATACCAAACGGAAGTGCTGGTGGAAGCGAATTCCGAAGAAAAGTGAATGACATTATTTATTTATTTACCTGATAAACGTAAGCCCAAATAGTACAGATTAGTTGCATTTTGTTTATTGCGCTTTTAACGCGTTATTTCTTGCAATCAATGCATAAATTTGAATAATATCTCGTGGTCCTAACAAAACTACATTAAAATTAGTGCTGATTTTTCTTGAATACTCCTGAACCTATAAATAATATGTTTTAAAGGTAAACGACTACAAAGTAAAACCTAAATGCCCCAATAAAATATAACAGAAAAAAGTTAAGACTGTTTTAGTTTTTACATTGTCAGTTTTTTTCATATAGTATATTACGACTTTTTATTCAACTTATAAAAAAAATACTCCTAGTAAATATTAGCAATACGAGAGCTTTAAAGTATATAAGATCTTGAAAGCTTTATTTTTTAATAATATATCTTTTTTTTATTAATAAAGCTTTCGATGTATTTCTATTTTAATTATAAATTATTTAATATTTATTTAACTATAAAATTAGCACTGACAGTTATTAATTCATAGTATATTTTATTTATTTTATCCTCTCATTGCACTTAAAGTTGAAAAAGGTTGGAATTATTATTGAAGTCCTCTAAGTGTTTACTAAAAATATCAGACGTGAAAGCTTACGAAAAAAAGTAAACGAAAATAACTCATGACATGAGTTTATTTATTCAGAGACGCCCTTTAGCACAATGATCCCCTAAACGTAACTTTTGAATTATTTTCCCTAGAATATTGAAATTAAATAACTATATTCAGGCTAAAAATTATATATTATATAATATATAATATAATAAAATCTATTGTATTAACAGTTAATGTATAACTTAACAAGCTATGTAATTTAATAATTAATAAGCCAAACCGTAACTAAAAGTTTATCAAGGTTAGTCTTTCTATGTTTAACTTAAACTGTGATTTAATGTTGAATTAAATATATAACTACAAGTTGCTATATTATAAACAGATAAATTTTTTAATGTACAATAAAGGTTTGCTACTATATAATTAAATAACTGTTAGTTTGATGTCTGTAATAATATAATGATTTAATTTTGTTAACCATTAACAGAGGTTTTCATGCTACCCTGTGTATTTAGATGTTTTTTTCAGCTTATCATTCTTCATAAATTTTACCGTTATATAATATCAGTAAGATATAGATATCTAAACGTTCAATCTCTTCAAAGCGACGTAAAGCAAATATGATAAAATATTTTCCATGAAAATTCTCCCTTTTAATAAATTGTGAATATTTTTTTATTCGTAATAATATTATAGATATATTTTACAATAAAATATTTCTGTTTCAGAACACGTCATGTACGGATTATTGCTGGAAAATTTGGCCGAATACATAAGACAGGTATACGGAGAGGACAAATGGGAGGATATAAGACGTCAGGCAGGCGTCGACCAGCCCTCGTTTTCCGTCCATCAGGTTTTTCCGGAAAATGTTCTACCGAGATTGGCAAAGAAAGCCCAACAGGTATGTTTATAATCTCACCCATAATTTAATGTGACATTCTTGCTATATATGTTCAATAGGCGTGATGTGTGAATAGTTAAAATGACACATGTTTTCCAACTGAATATGGATATGTATCGTCGGATTAAAGTGTCTTATATAATCACTAATACGCCTGAAACTGTTAAAAGAAGTTTCTCAAATATCTAAAAATAA
Source organism: Plectrocnemia conspersa (assembly GCF_051122295.1). Classification (NCBI taxonomy): domain Eukaryota; kingdom Metazoa; phylum Arthropoda; class Insecta; order Trichoptera; family Polycentropodidae; genus Plectrocnemia; species Plectrocnemia conspersa. Next base: position 29,612,421 of record NW_028277177.1, on the reverse strand, counting down.
GAGAATGCAAATAGCGGTGCAAATAGCGGTGCAAATATAAATTCCAAAACGAAATTATTAAGGATGCCAAAATGACGAAAATATTTTTGACGTGTCACAAAATATTGCTAAGGGTTTCTCAAAATATTTCCTTCTGTTTTAGAGTAATCTTTTGCGCCTTTCACAAGTTTTTACCATCAAGAAAATAGAACGCTCAGTTCAGGGCCGCCGAGGACGAACACAGGTCCTGGGCCTCATGACATAAATAGCATTTTATATCATTTTTAACATCGTAATATAATTTCTTGAATTAATAATAATTGGTACGAGTTAATAAATATAAAAATTTTCTGAAATCATATTTTATGCGAAATATTTTAATTAGGCAATAAAAATTATTTAAAAAATCTACTCTTAATATTTACCTGATAGTCCAGGACATTATAAAAAAGTTAATCAAAATGATAATAAATTTAAAGCCGATTTTTTTTCATTTATTTATATCTTGATAACAAATAAGATTTTTCTTTCGCTAGGTTCTCGGCGTATCAGAAAAAGAATTCTTCGATCAGATGGGAGTATACTTCGTCAGATTTGTAAGTCAATATGGATACGACAGGGTATTATCGGTCCTTGGGAGGCACATGAGAGATTTCCTCAACGGATTGGACAATCTTCACGAATATCTGAAGTTTTCATATCCGAGAATGAAAGCTCCGAGTTTCATATGCGAGAATGAAACTCGTCAGGGACTCACTTTGCACTATCGGAGCAAACGGAGAGGATTTGTTTATTACACCATGGGGCAAATCCGAGAGGTTTGTATTAAAATTTAATTTATTTATTTATTAGACTTTAATAATATTTACTTATTTTTAGGTTGCGATGCATTTTTATCATAAAGAAATGCACATAGAGTTAGTGAAGGAGGAATTGTTGTTCGATACAGTGCATGTGACCTTTCAACTCACATTTGACAATAGAGCTTTCACTTTAGCATCATTAGCGATGACTAGAGAAGAGAAACATCTTCCAATAAGTGCTTCGGTTCTATTTGAAATATTTCCTTTTTGTATCGTCTTTGGGTAAGGCTTTAATGCACTGTGTATATATTATGATACTCAATAATATATGTATTGTTCATTAGTTCGGACATGATAGTGAGAAGCATCGGAAACTCTCTGATGGTAATATTACCAGATTTACTAGGTAAAAAAATAACCAATTGGTTCGATCTTGTGAGGCCTTTGATATCATTCAAATTTCACACCGTGAGTTCTCTATTTATAGATTGAGTTATGCTACATATATTATTTATTAATATATTTTTATTTATAGATTTTAAATAGAACGAATAATATATTCGAACTGGTAACAGTAGAAGCTGTCTTTACTGAAAAACCAGCAGATAGAAATAAGGAAAAGAGTATATTGGAGGAGCAAGATGTTATACAGGAAAGAAATTTAAGATTAAAAGGTAAGATATGTATATAATATTATTTATTAAAAATTGAATAAACAGAATGGAACGACCTCTAAATTTTTAATATATTTACTATTATACAGAGCAGCAAAAGAAAGGTCGTAAAAAGTCTGAGACGAAAAAAAATCATATAAACATTAGACTGAAAGGTATACAAGAAAATCGAACGATTTAATTAGTAATTTTTGGCACTTTTATAAAAATATTAAACATTGTATGTTACGGTAAAATAATATATTATGCATATTACTATATTTATATTTGTATAAATATTTATAAATTAATTTAATATTAAATTATATTTTTTTTTGTATAAATATTTATAAATTAATTTTAATCATATATATATATAGCAATTTTAGTTTTTTTTTTGGCACATAGTATAGTCCCCATTCTATATTTTTCAAAAATTTTTATGCTTTAATATTTTGCATTAAATCGATCCCTGCATTGATTAAAATGTATTATATTCCTACTATTATTATTAGTAAAATCACTTGGCACTTTAAACTATTTTTTATATTTAAGTACATATATATATATTACACAAATGCAATTTTAGTTTGTAAGTAATTTTCGTATAGTAAAAAAATATATATCTAATATTTATTTATTTACACTTACAGTATTTTTATTATGCATATTGTGAATGTCTAATATGTCATTATTAACATTTAATTAAAAATGACCCGTAATTTATAGGTCAGATGATATACATGGAAAATTGGAAAATGATGATGTATTTGGGAACACCTGTGATGCCTGATTTGACTTCATTGATCAGCACCGGTCTTTATATCAACGATTTATCCATGCATGATTTTAGCAGGTGAATTATCGATTCTTAATACATGTATAAAATCGTGTATATAATAATAGAAAGAGCAGATACAAATATATATAGGGTATAATTATTATAAATATATTATTTATGTGTCAATTAGAGATTTGATGTTAGCCGGAACTCAACAATCAGTCGAGTTGAAATTAGCTTTGGATCAAGAGCAGCAAAAGAGCAAAAAGTTAGAAGAGTCCATGAGAAAGTTAGACGAAGAGATGAGGAGAACCGACGAGCTACTATATCAGATGATTCCTAAACAAGTTGCTGATAGATTAAGAAAAGGCGAAAGTCCCATCGATACTTGCGAAGTAAGTTTACGACTAATCAAACAGATAAAGCCGATGCCAAAATGAGATAGAGAGAGAACTAATTATTATTATTTATAGATATTTGATTCAGTGTCAGTGTTGTTCTCCGACGTTGTTACCTTCACTGAGATTTGCAGTAGAATTACTCCTATGGAGGTTGTGTCTATGTTAAACGCTATGTATTCTATATTTGATACGCTCACTGAGAGAAACAAAGTTTATAAGGTACTTGAGGGTTATATATATTATTTTAGTAGCAAATAAACAGTTTTATTGTAACATTTAGGTTGAAACAATCGGTGATGCTTATATGGTTGTGAGTGGAGCTCCTGACAAAGAGGATAATCACGCTGAAATGGTTTGCGACATGGCATTAGATATGGTAGAGGCTATTACGGATTTGAAGGACCCATCGACAGGTAAAATAATATTTATATTAAAAATAAAGTATATTTAGTATATATAAAATAATAATATAATAATCTTTCATACAGAAATTTATTTTTAGAATATGTTTCAGATTGTTTAGATAGACATTAATAATTTATATGTTTTATAAATAAAAATATAATGTAGTAAATTTAGGGATTAATCAAAGTCATTTAAATTAAAGTATCATAATACTAATTTTTAGAATTAATGTGAAATTTAATTTTTAATAATATTTTTATTTCTTATTTTTAATTTATATCATTGATTAATAGTATCATACTTAGGTAATGAGTATATAATTTTTATATTTTCTGAAATTTCATTACTAAATATGTTAAATTAATATTTTTTCGCAATTCTTTAAATTCTCACAAAGCTCTACAACTTTCGCAAAATTTTACAAAGTTATATATTGATTTTAAATGAATTTTAATAAAATAAATAAGTATCAGCAAAGTAAGCCTTATAAAATATATTTATTATTAAATGTATATAATACATATATATTACTATTAATTTTAGCATTACATTTAAAATGTATGTACCTATATATAAATATTTTTAGGGTCTCATCTTCAAATCAGAGTTGGTATACATTCAGGTGCAGTTGTTGCTGGAATCGTGGGCTTAAAAATGCCTAGGTAAGTTATATTTTTTTATTTATTTCTGGGTGTCTAAAAAATCATACATAAATTGTTTTAATTAATTTTTATAATCTATTAATTATATCGCAATTATATACTAAGTGTGATTTATTTATCTGAAATTTAACATAAATTTTATCTGTATCATTAGTTATTTGCATATAAGGTCTAGTTCCTTTAAATAAGTTTAATATATACTACATATTACATCACTATCATATTGTAATTTCTCGGATTTTAAAATATGCTTTGAAATAAATACTTTATATTAGTATATTAAAACATTCCTAGAAATCCTTTGAAGAAAATCATGAAACTTTTTCACTTTTTATTAAAATCAGATATTGCTTATTCGGAGACTCTGTAAATACAGCGTCCAGAATGGAATCCACTTCAGAAGCAATGAAAATACACATATCACAACCAACGAGGGAATCGTTATCCGAAGCATATCACGTGGAGGAAAGGGGTGAGATTCTGGTCAAGGGAAAAGGTAAGCCATTCTAAGCTTCAATAGTCACCAACAAAACTCAATCGTTCGTGTGTGACTAATCTAATTTTAGGTGCTATGAAAACGTACTGGCTGCTGAAAAGGGATTGCAAACCTCCCCTAGGCAAGATTTTGATACCGAAATCAGCATGGCGCACCGAGGCTCTTTCTGCAGAGAGCGCGAGAGAAAAATCTGCGCTATCTGATGAGAGGAAAATCTATTCTCCGGTTACCTTGAACGAAGTGGCCAGGAGAAGCGTTGTCAGCTCGCCGATCAAGATAAATTCCAACAAAGGTAACAAATTAAATTATTAGATTAGAGTCTTCACAACAAAGAATCATTCTCTAATTGATATAATAAACACACAAATCCGTGTATAACGCATGAAGTTAGTCGCAATTTAAATCGTTTTTTAAACCATTTTCGGTTAAAATATAATAATATATAAATGAAACGATCAACTGTCTCACAAAAAACTTTTTTTACCGTCAGCTCTCTTATTACCACCGAGAGGGTTCTTAAAATAATTATTTTAATGACTAATTAAAACGCGAATGCCTTAATATTCGGCTCTCTGGTTCCTAAATATCGCTGCTTTATTTCTATAATATTTTTATTTTTAAGTGAGCAATTAGGATACATTTTTGTACTAGCTTTATTTTTACTGAATCTTAAAGTATCTTAATCTTTCACATATTTTAATTGCTCCCTTTTGAATGCCTTCAAATAACTCATATTTATTTACCACAAAAATCAATAAAACATTTTTTCATATGCTTTGAAAATCAAATATTAAAAATACGAATGGCCTCGCATCGATAAGCATTGTTAAAATTATTATTTGTAATTTTCTGAGAGCCACCTTGAAACATTAACATTTGAAAAGGGATGGGTTAAAGGTGTAGTTAAGCAAAAATTCGATTTGCTATAAAATGCCCTGATTCATCAAAGCTTCATTATAAAAGATGTGACACGTTCCATCACCAAACACTTTATTGAATGAATATTTTAACTATACGGCCAGAATTTGATCAAGCCACCCGATACTGAAACCTATATGTTTTTATACCGATTTTTATAATAAATTTAAATTAGATCTTCCAGCATCTAACTGGCTGCAAAAGTTACACTGCTGGAAGATAGAAGATCAAAACCGATTATTATGGAAATAGTAAATATAACATCTTTTCGTATAAAACGATTTTTAAAAAACTTTTCGTCGGCTTATTACACAAGCCTACGATATAAAATTTGTCTTGAATGTAAATAGTAATTTATATAAATTTTTATGTGCTGATTACTAGACAAATAATGAAAAAAAAACGGTCTGGCACAGTTTACTTTTAATATTGACATTTAGTAAAATAAAAAGTACAGTGAAACTGTTTTTATGTATAATACATACATATATATGCTATATTAAATCATTCTTTAGGGTTTGTTTCCCCAACTCCCATACGTTTCCCCTTCCATATAAGTGTCTATCCGGTCTTTTCGTCCACCTACAGTGTGTATCCAGACTTCGTGCAGTACACGTGCTTGTTTTTTGATTTTTCAAATATTTAATTAATGAGACATCAATGTCTGGTTTCTTTGATTATATAATTTCTCTTTAATTGCCTGTTGAAATTTAGATCTTAGCTCAGAATTGATATTTTTCAATTATTTAATAAAAAAAATTAGGATCCCTTCGGTTGTCAATAATAATCGTAAGACAATTGTCAATAACAGCTATTGCTACTTTACAAAAACAATATAAAAAAAACTTTTTGGATTATTGAAAAAAATATCCCTAAATCGTTCTACATTCTGACGATTCCAATGAGTAATTTATTCTTATCGGAGCAGATTCTTAGATCACCAAAGCAAAGATAAAGCCGCCGGCCGGTTAGAGTAATAGAAAATCGCAAAAAAAATATTGTGCATTCAAATACTTTTGATCTTCCAAAAAAGTATGCATATTTTTATGCCTGCACTACACTCTCTGGAAGTTGGCCAAGGTTGGCCAAGGACGGAGAATATAGTGGGTTACTACGGTCGAGTTCGATTCTGTTGTAGAACGGGAAGTAAATTGGGGGTAATTCAGTCGACTTGACCAGATTCCAGCGCGTCCGAACATTGTCGGCAAAAGGACCGGAGTCAAAGAGTCTGAAGTCGGAGCTGCTCTTTCAAGCGCGAGTGGTGAGATACTTCCCCTTTCGCTCTCTCGCGTGTTAAGTGACGAGAGTGAGAGAGATAATGATATGGTGCTTCGCAAACTGAGATAGAACGAATAACTCGCTTCAATTTCAGTATGTGCGTAGGTTAACACGCATGACGAGCGCTGCATCGTGGTCACGTGGTCAAGTTATAATACCACATGCTTATCGGTGACTTCAACAGACTCTTACTGCCATCTTTGAATATTTTAGGGCACCAAAAGGGATTAATTATATTTTTGATAGTATATTCTTATAACAGATATTGTTCTTATATTTTTTTCATATAAAATTAAATAATTAAAAAATAATTAGTGGTACTTGATTTTGTTAAAAAAAATCCTTATGCATTTTCCTAGATCAGCTTATATAAATGTCACACCATAACGAATTCTTATTTAGAATCAATGGCGACAGATTCTAGGATAGTCACAAATGTGGTGTTCGTATTCTGAAGTATAATTTTTATGCCTTATGGCATTTTGCAAAAGCCGAAAAAGATTTTAAGTAAATTGAATATTTATAATCGAAAAGTTTTCACTGATATTGTATTGGTGAGTGCCCACACAAACTTTTATAATTATCAGTAGCGTAATTTTAATAATATGACAATTTAAAAATTGCGATTATTTGGCACATTTATCGATCGCGCGCAAATATGCGAGCTGTACGTGACAGAAGCCGCCGTCCGGACGGCATATGAAATTTGCGACAGGGTGGTTACTTACTCGAACTCGTAGGTCTCGGCCGACTTCAATTGTAAACTTCGGTTCGGACAACTTCCAGAGAGTATAGTGCAGGCATTAAACATCTGGCACGAACACTTTCGAAAAAAATTCTTATCTGAAAATCTTATTTTATAACTTAAGCAAAAATAAAGCGAGTTTGAGTGTTAAGAATTTGTAAACATATTTTTATCATTCCCAGACCCCTAATATAACCTTCCAATAAGTATCCATATTAGGCATGTACCCGCCTTCACTTATGTAGCGTTATAAAAAGGGCAGTGGTTGTAAACCATAAACAATATTCATACAAATTTAATCTTATATAATAAAAAATGCTTCACAAAATTTCTCGAGAAATAATAATTCTCGATTCGATATTTTTCTCGAGCAATTATCGAGAAATAATTCTCGAGGAGAAACACTAACTGTGACCATTATATTTTGTACTGAATCTATCTTTTATCACCAGTGATGAATTGTTTGAGAAGTTTATTTTCTTTGCGTTTAAGTAATGAATCACAAGTCCATGCACTTTTCTTTAATCGGCTGATTGCTGCAGTCTTCGTAAGTCTTCGTAAATGTCTTAAAACTGTAGTGGCAGAAAGGCTTAGTGCTCGACCAATCTCGCATGGATTTGATTTTATAGATAGACATGCATCTTTAACGTCGAATTTTCTCTCTTTAAATATATAATAAGGAACGACGTTGAAATTCACTACGCATTTATGTCTTTTAATACATAAAAGCGAAAATGTCGAAAATGTTCTTGTGTTTTCTGACGTATTTAAAATTTCACAAAAATTCAATAATATTTAAATAAAAAAACGTAAATAACATATGTTACACCATAATTCTTTCCCATCCCATTAATATATCATTTACAAATATGTTCACATGCACAATGCTTGTTTTGTATCACAAACAATATTCTATGTACACAAAATATGATGAGACTTTGACCTATGGCAATATTCACCTTTTCTATCTACTCTTACAAGGGTTAATTAAGCGACAATCGAATTTGTGACGACGTGGTTTAACGTTTCAGAATCCAGATCGAATTCCGTGGGAACTTTGTACGCCTACTCCCCGGCTGAGTACTTCGGGTCGCTGGTTTCAGAAACTGACGAGTTTCTCGATCTCCACAGTCAGAAAACCACTTCCGAAAAACAGTTTTCTCCGGCCAGAGGGCATATTTTCAGGCTTTCTACGGCCCCAGCGAAAACCAGAGAAGTTTTGGCGCACGTGGCGGACGAAGAAGATGAATTCGCTGAAGTGAGTTAACCGGCAAACGAGTAGTTATTCGAAACTTTAATTAGCACTATGGAGACATTAGAGACCTTTGTTTGTTTGAGTTTGACCTATTGATTAAGGCTCGTGTTTTCGCAGAAGCACTAAAGACGAACCCGTTTATTTAACTTGAGCGTGATGCACAAAAATTGTGAAAAGTAAAATACAGTTTTTCCGAACTTATCTCTTTCCTATGTTATTATCTATTTATTGTTTTCGTCCGTTCTTGATCAAAAATATGCGTAATACACTTAATATTTTCTACATATAATTAAAAATTCAGATACTTTTGCTTTTCATTGCAATTTTGGATGAAGACAAAGTCTGTTATTATCTATTACTAGCTGCGGTACCTCACGACAGTGAGAGACCGACGCCTAATTAACTGTTATTGTTGCATAGTAATGATCATATAGTGCTAGAATTCTGGATAATAAAGGTTAGTAGTAATACATTTCATAACATATATTGACTAAAACTATTTTTTACAGCAAGCCATGACTGCAGTTCTAGCAACTTCATATTCAGCGCCAGCGGTTACTCGCAGTTTAAGATTCAATGACGAAGCTCATGGTAATTCCGAAACTAACGAAATAGGTGTGTAAATTATATAGTTATGTTAAATCTAAGATTTTATCCTTTTTTATGTATGTTACAAACTATGAAATTTCGATAATGCATACATTACCTAGTCAATGTATGCACTGTCGAATCATTTCAGTTACAGTACACAAAAAAAAGTATAAACAATATAACTAGTTATTGTATGCTCTAACTGTACAGTGTTTGTCAAAATATTCAAAATGTTCACCTAACGTGCACTGGAATTGCCAAAAAATCGTAATTATCTTTTTAATTACATGTATTAACATAAAATAATATATTAAAATATAAAAATCATTTCAAACACAACTTTGTTAAAAAAGCAACAGAAACATTTCAGATTTTTTGGAAAAGTTGTACTTTACTTATTTTTACATTTGAGGGACAGGAAGTTTTGGGTCACCCATAAAGTTTTTCGATTTACGTGGAGACCTGGTACAGTGGTTTCATGGTAAAAATCAATATTTTTGCTTTGGAATACCAATGGTTAAATGGAGCCAAAAAATCATAGTGATGACTGTTACTTTTAATGTAAATTGAAAAAAAATATAATTGTTTTAAATAATTTTTAGTACATATAAAATATATTTTTTAATAAAAATTTTATACCTACAAATAGAATAATGCTATTGTTTTTCAACTCGTGTAATTTTTTTAATAAAAAATCAGCATTAAGTAAAAACATCTACCCTGAATAAAAAAAATATTAGATTGAGCAATATTTTATTTGTAGTGTGCATTAAAATAAATAAGCTGTGCATTAGCGTTGGTGTAGCCAACGAAGTTAAGCAGCGAAGTTTAAAATGAACATCGTGTAAAGGTTATTTTAACCAACTCGCACAATCAACAACTGAAAAAACTGTTCTGTAAAATCCAGTGTCTGATTTACTGTAAATTTTTTTCAGAAATTGTAAGATGCCATCGATTTTAAAACCCACCTCTAATTCATAGACCAAAATAGATAGAAAAATGCATCTAATAATTGAGTAAATACATATTTCATTTTTGAGAAATCACTTTTTTTATATTTCATGTAGGTAGGAAACACACTCGTTTGTGAAATCATGTTCGTTGACGATGTAACTATAATAGAACACGTTTGAGAGTTCACACACTCACTAGTTAAAACATACACAATGCATGCATTACCTAGGGAAAGTATACATGAAATGTAGCATTAGATTTAACTAAAACTAGTCATTGTATACTTTATGGAAATTTAGCACTTTAACTGTAAATTATTAATTCTAAATTAAAAATACTACAAAAAATAAGGTGAGTTAAATATTAATTTAGTAAAGTCTTCACAGTTTTCTAAATAGTCGATAAATGTGTGCACAAATATCTTTCTCGCACCAAAACCGTTGGACATGTTAGGTGCGAGCATTGGTCAGAACAGTGAACACCCCATGAATAACTCTCAACGAATCTATTTAATTGTATGTATGACGCGAAGGTATTCAAAGCGATGAACGAAGCGGGAATAACGACAGAGCGGCGGCGGACAGCTGCCATATGACAATGTTGCGAGTCCAAGCAATCAAGTTGACCCTAAAACACCTTGATAATGATAATGATAAAGAACTGCCGACATTTTAATGACATATTGGCCAGCTGTACCAATCTTCAGCGTAACAGCACTAATACTACAACTACAAAACTATTCTCATTGCGATATTTTGTAATAACATCGTTTTATAGTACCCACCTTTTAGAACTTTGTGGACATCTTGGACCAGAAATGAGGCTATTTCAACCCACAAGTAACACTGCTGCATATAGCAGTGTTTCAAATTTAATTTGTCTCATCCTCATAATAATTGTTCGAAATCCAGATCACAGATACCATAGATTAATATTATTATTTTTTACAGAAAAAGAAGCTACAAGATTAAATACTGCAACCTCAGTGACTAGTGCCTCTTCCGCACCATCTTCATCGTATTCTGATTCCAATCTCATATCTTACACAAATTCCAACGTTGAGAAACGCTCCTTAGCTTCTTCATGCAAAAAGAAGATGAAGGGTAACTACGGAAAAAAGGAAAACTCAAAAAACACAAATCACAAAAAACACGAAGAGCAATGCTGCGGTGGATTCGTCAGTTCTAATCCTAAGAACAAATCCAATAGCAATTCATGCAGCATGTTTTAAAAATAAATAATTTTGAGCCCTTAAAAAAACATCAATTCATAGCCTTATTGTATCATACCTAAAATATCATCATCATTCTTGGACAACAACGAACCCAGTACACGAGACTGATTTTTAATAAATGCAGTCTCAAGCATAGAAAAAATGTGAATGGTTGTGAATGATTATGATGAATAAAATTTCACTTGAAATTGTTAAAAAAAACTCTATATGAGCACTCCCTTATTATATGTGTCAACTAGACCAAAGATGTTAAATTGTGAAAGTTCCAATCATAATTTAAGTGAATCTCTCTATACATGTTTATTATTATTTATTATTGTGTTATATCATGACATATTTGAAGATCAATTATTAGCTTTATTTATATATGGATTTTAAGAATAAAACAGTGATGGATAGATTGATAATAATACTAATTGCTTAGTCTGTTATGATATGATATATCAAAGTGCAATTTCATCTCACTCTAAATTAAAATTTATCCAATTGAAAACTATTTCAAGAATTATTTTTGTACTAGAACCTTTTTGAACCATCTTATTTGTGATATAACATAAATAAAGCATATATTATACAAACATATTATATGTAAATATTTTATTAATATATGTACATAAATCGAAAAATGAAGAGAAAATATTTTTTGAAAACACATTGTTGTGTAAATATCTTAAAATTGACACAATGGCGTAAAAAATAAATAAATGTAAATAAGTTGTTATAAAGTGTTTATGAAAAAAAATATATTTACTGTGCGCGCACTTGGTTTGAATGTGTGTTGAAATAAAAAAAAACTAAAATTATTACTATTGTATTATAATATAATGTTTGTTGTGATTATTATATTAAATTATTGTTGTTCAATGGCTATAATTAATGTTATTTTTATGGGTTTTAAGTCAGTTAAACTTTATGAACACGTAATAGATCAAAGTTGTATTTATTTTCATGTGGTTGTATTGCCTGTAAATTATATTTGTTTATAAATATACACAATGACATAATAACTTTTTATTTATTCCATTAATAAAAAATCATAATAAGCAATACACATTAACATTATAATCTGATTAAATCTGTTATTATTCCCAACGACAGCAGCACCTCGTTGAGTTACACTGGTCTTTCGGAGCCGACTTATATTTAAGAAGAAAAGTTAAGTCAGATCTAGTGCTAATCTTGCATTCGAGTCGACTTTTTCTCTCAAAGAGAAGTCAAAACACCGTTATTATTTGACCTTCGATATGTCCACTTATCAAATTTCACTCTTTCAAGGCGTTGACATATTTCGTTGGTCGAATGACCCCAGGAAAGCCAGAGGGGCAGACTACCGATTGAACGACAGACTGCAGAAAGACGAGGCAGCTAACAGACGACAAACACATCTAAACCTTTTATCGCAGTCGATCTTTTCGATGACTTTTTCGTACATTTCAGACGGTATTTTAGCTATAATTTAGCGAATGTTTGTTTTTAGATGCTCCAGCGTTTCGGGTTTGTCAACGTAAACACAAATCTTAGCATAAACTCACAAAAAAATACATAGCATGATCTCAGCGGCCAGTTGTCTTCTCCGAAACGTGAAATAATGCCATCTGGAAACTTTTCACGTAAAACATCCAACGTTGCATCTGATGTGTGTCTTTACATCACTATCTTTGATTTCGTGCCAAAAATAATCGGTTATCATACGCCTATAGCGCTCACCGTTGACGGTTAGTCAGACCTTCATCGTTTTCAAAAAGCATTCATTTCTGGCGTGTAACGCTCTCTCGTAAATCACATGAGAATTTTCTTTGCCCCATACCCTGACTTCCTGCTGCTCTAACACCCAATCTGCGTAAATTCTTCACTGCCCATAGTCTCTGGTTTTCAGTTCTTGTGTTATCTGTGCAAGTCAAGATGCAAAATGTGCCAAAAGAGCAATAAGAAAAATGTAAAAGCTGCGAATACGGACGAACAATACGGACTGTGGCGGCGTTTTGACAGTTCCCAGTGTTGCCACACCACCGCTCAACTTGTGAAGCGGGTGCTTTTTAACAACTGGCAATACATACATTCTCCCTCTCTCTCGCCATGACTACACCGTTACCCAAAAAAACATACAGTACGAATTGAACTGCCAAATTCGATCGTTATTATTTTATTTTTCGCGTTACTTTTGAAATTGTAAAATAGCTGATCGGCTTGTAACTGACGAAGAGTTGCTAAGAATTTTGCAAGATTCTGACGAGAGTGGTAGCGAATACGATACATTTCAAAAAATACATTTCTCCCGTAAATCGTATCGAAGTTGAAGCGTTTATAGGTATCCTATTATCTTCTGGAGGATTGAATGGGGGTAAAATACAGTTCAAAGAATTATGGACAACAAACGAACTGTCCAAACAATATTTTTATTCAGCGGTCATGTCTAGAGATAGATTTTCGGTGCTCCGATTTGATGATCGTTTGACCAAAGAAGATATTTTTTAATAAATGCTTTATTGTACTCACGTGTACATAATCACAATTTATAGTTTATTTTTCCGAGCAGCTGCAGGTTATTTCTTATATGTATTCATATAATATTTATTACAATTTGCCAAAGTAACTGTGGCTACATACTCATTTACATATACATGCATAACGTTCACCAAATTTAATCGATTTGAATGATTCGCTAGGCAATTCCTTCAATTTTTATAGCCGCAATCAGGGAAATATTTCGCCCTCTAACTGTTGGCAAAAACACGCATGCCAATGTAAAAGGGTTAATTTAGAAATGAAGTAAAATTACAGAAAATAAAAAATACGATGTACATATATAAAAAGTACAAGACACTAAAAATGTATCTTACCATTAATAATTAAATAGCCCTCAAAAACGGGTCTTCGGCACGATGATGCACAAGCCTTACCCTATCTCCAACGCTTCCAGCACATTTTCACATTTTGCGTTGCGATTTGTTCGCTCAGTATGACGATGAAATTGATAAAATCTCGTCAATTTCGATACACAGTTTGTACAGAAGTATTATTTATGTAAAACAATTGAACAATTTTAACACGTTGAGCGATCCATTTTTTAAATGTCTTGTTGCACACTACCATACGCGTATAGTCACTTGTTTGACGATGCAACGAAAAATCACCTTTCATGCGTATAACATGAATGCACAAAAAATGATTTCAATAATAAAATTATAGATACATTATTACTCATTTTAAACAGAGTAATATAAGCATATTACACAACAAAAAGCTAAAATTTTATGAGATAACTTAATCGTTTTGTGGGGTAATACTGAACAAATAAATATATATTGTAATTAATTATAAATAAATCATATTGTTGAAACAATACGACATTTTTTAGTTTTTACTGCATTGAATAATCTATTGTACGTTTTAAATCGATAGTTTTGAGCAAAATATTAGTTAATACATGTAACAATTTTAACGCATTGCAACACTGTTACGCGTTGATTTGTCAAAATGACATCTGAGAAGACGGATGGTACTGTTTTTACTTTTTAACGTATTAATAATTTAAAAAACATATAAATAACGCACATTTAAATTATTACAGGCTTAACTAACCAAGAATCCAGTTTACTTGTAGTAATAATCGATACAAATCCATACCAAAGATTCATTCAAGAAAAACCAAGATTACTTATTCACTGCTTAGACTCAGTGATAGCTTTCGCTAATTCGCATTTGATGCAAAAAGCTCGAAACAAATTGGTAGTATTAGGATGTCACCAGCACAAAAGGTAAGTTAGTTATTATTAATAAAAAAAGATAGGTTATGTTTCATACTACTTTGTATTTTGAAGCGATTACCTATACCCATCACCTGGAAAACCTTTAGATGTGAGACAAATCGATGGGCAATACGAAATGTTCACTTTAGTCGAGAGAACCATCAAGCAACGGTAATATTTAATCATTATCATTGATTTTAGTATGGAAATGTATATGATGTTGTATTTAATTTTAGATTAAATGATCTTATAAGATCTAGTGAAGATTCTACACATGATGGAGCGGCGGGCGAATCGCTATTAGCTGGCACGATAGCTATGGCATTGTGCTATATTGCAAGAGTAAGTATAAAGATTGAGTATAATTTAAAATCTTGATCTTTTAATATATGTATATATATGTTCTTAGATGAAACGTCAAGCAACTCCTGGATCTAAAATGAATAGTAGAATATTAGTTATTACGGGTAGTAGTGATACAGCCGCACAATATGTTAATTATATGAACGTATTTTTTACGGCTCAGGTAAATTGTGCTTAATTCATTTTTATCAACTGTATTGGTTTTAAGAGTTTATTTTTTTTTATATAGAAACAGCAGATTTTAATTGATGTGTGCTCTTTGGATAAGCACCTAAGTCTTCTACAGCAAGGTTGCGATATTACTGGAGGTCTTTATTTGAAAGTTCCCACGTTAGATGGACTGTTGCAATATTTATTAGTAAGTATTGGTTAAATTCAGACATAAAGTCAAGAACCTGTTAATTGACATACATCATACATTCAAATTCATAACAAAAATATAAAATTCCAGAACTATAGATTTTTTGCTAATATATAGGGGGCACAAATTCATACCATATTTTTTAAAATATGCTTTTTACCGATATCACTATGGACATATATAAAAGAGCTGATCAAAGTATATTCAAACTGAATTTTGGTCAATAGGAGAGCGCAAAAACAATTATCACTTTTCAGAAGTTAAAAATTCATGTCAAAAGCAATAAAATCGTGTCGGCGCCGTCGCAGTGAGAACGCTCGGTAACGAGCGTTCCCACTGCGATGGCACGATTTTATTGCTTTTGACGTGGATTTTTATCTGCCGAGAAAAGATAATTGTTTTTTGCGCTCTTGTATTGGGCAAAATTCGGTTTAGCTATGCTTCATTCGATTCTCAGTTATGACTTTGTACAAAAGACCTATAGAAATAAACAAACAATTATTCTTTTGGTTTCAAAAAAATAATATGATTTTGTTATGAAATTTCGCAGATTTATTAAAAAGTACCGGAATGTGCTCTGGCTTGGAAAAATCTGTCCTACACGACCCCACTACACCAGTGGTTTTAAAATGGGTCTAATTAATAGTTTATAAATTAAAATTTTATTTTTTATAACTATCGCACTTTTTCTATTAAATATTGGTCTAAGGACCGCAATGGCGGCAAGCCCTTTAGGGCGATGTTACAAAATATGTTTATCAAATTTAAGCTAAGTGCAGGTATTTAACGCTTGTTTTTCATTTCATATTATTGCTCTCTTCATTTAGGAGAGATAATAGCAGATTTTGTCTACGTTTTGTGAAAATAATTGCTTCTGTTTTAATCTCATTGATTTCAATTTTCCACCTCACAAAATATTTATTGAATATTTCGCGATTAGTTTAAGACCGTAAGCATTGGTTAAAATAGCTGTATCATCAGCGTACATAGTTAAACGTGTATTTTTTATTTTTGCATTATCGTTCATATACATATATAAAGAGAAATGGCCCGAGCAAACTTCCCTGAGAAAATCCATCTGGTATTTTACACGGAATCGAGGGCTCAATATTTAGTAAAACACCATAGCTTTTACTTTTCAGATATGTATCAAATAGTCATGGATTTTGTTTTTTTATGGTTTATGAATCAACCCGTTATGCCATACTGTGTCGGAAGCTTTTTCTATATCTGATATTAAAAAACCCATACTGCTTTTCATATTAAAGTTAGTGCATATGTGCTCTATTAAACTATTAACCCTTTCTGCTCATAAGGTGCGTGAGACGCACCAGCGCTTGGCTCTATATTACTCGTAGGATGCGTCAGGCGCATCATTTCAATTAATGAAATATAACGTCGATTTTTGGGTATTTCCTGTGCATGTTTTGAATGGCGTTTTTGCAGTATTGTAAACAAGAGTTTCAAGAAGCATATCTTATCAAAAAAATATCATTTTTACTTTAATCAAGCCGGGGAGAGCTCATTTATCGCGATAAGTCGGGGTTTTTTTGATGACTAAATTAAAATACAGATGTGCCGTAGATTTCTCCCGTAGGCAATGGTTGGCGATCGTCCTTCAGTAGACGTTTTTATTGCCTATTGGGTTTTCGACAGTGTCTCGGGTGTCCATAATTTGTGTCTAAGTAATACTGTAATAATTAATAAATTTTTTTTAATTACTAATTATTTTATTGTGAAATTATTTTTAAAAATAACAGTGCTAACGCTGCATTTAGTGATTGTAATGATAATATGTTTTGTAATGATAGTGATGGGGAGGATTTCATGTTTGATTTTTCATCTTCCAATGATGATAGTAAAGAAAGTAACGTCGAAATTAGGCCTGTTGCCTTGAATCGAAGATGGAATACAGGCAATTAAAACAATAGCGAGGAAGAAACGGTACCTCAAACAAATCGCATTACATCAGAAAATTGAAAAATAATAACTAGTAATGACAAAGTACCTTATAAATAGCAATATTTCCACCAAGTGATAAATGTCCTGGGCCACAAGTTCCCGCAAACTGTATACAACCTATTGATTATTTTTAATTGTTTTACACTGATGAGTTGGTATACTAATAGAACTTGAGGATTTACGAAAAATTAAAAATAATATTTTTCCATATTTGTTTCTTTAATTTATAATAAATCAACATCCCACATATTAATAAAGGTAGTGCCCTTTTTCGTGCATCACTTTGTTTATTTTTATATAAAAATATGCTATTTAAGCATTATTAGCTCGAATATATAAAATCACAAACAAATATGTACCATAAAGCTACTCATTAAAGTTTCGTCTATTTTTAATTAAGAAATATATAAAATAATATGACATTAACTGCAACGTTTCATTTGACCTTCGATAGGGCATATTTTAGTTTTTAAAAATATACCTAACATCAGTTTATATAAACATAGATATACCTTGTGGATTTTTTAATTTTTGTAAAACGGTACAATTTTGTATTTCTGCAAGCGATGTAAGCTTTCTTCGTTCGTAGGTAGATATATCTAAAACTGAGCGGCATCTCTTTGTTATTTGTGTATATTTATTTATTTATGGTTAAAACATTTTTTGTCGTTGCCCTATTGTGTTAATTTATTGTTATGGATTGTCAACCAATGGTACTTGCGAGAACCAAAAAAAATTAAAATGTAATTTAGAGAAATGCGAGTATTTGTTCTGATTTCTTCGTTTTTGGTATTAGCTTATTCACATTTATGCTCTACATATATAATTTTAATTTTTAAAAAGAATTTAACATTTTTCATTTTTCTCGAGCTGGCGACATACCTAGTACGGAAACGATTACGAGTGCAAAGGGTTAAGTTGATGTGTCTGTTTGTAACTGCTGTATTCTAAACTAACCTGTTGTTTCCTTAGAATTGGCTCAAAATCATTTTATCGGAGTCATATCTAGCAGTAAATTCTTCTGGATTTACCCTTATGATTATATATTACCAATTTTTGTGGGTTTTTATTCAAATCGTTGTAAATTTCCTACTACTGCTCGTATTTTGCTGAAATTTAATAGCATTTTCTTGACCGTGTTAAAGCAAAGTATAGGTGTATATATCATCGAGGATTCCTCAAAGCTCCAACCTGGGCCTTCTGCTCTTTATGCTATTTATTAATTACATAAATACAGCAGTTACAAATTCAAGTTTTCATCTGTACACAGTTGATTTAAAATTGTAAGAATTCATTCCATCTGTTGCGGACTCCTCTCTACAAAGTGATTTAAACTCTATATGGAGATGGGCTCCCTTTAAGTGCCATACTGTCATTTTGTCGATCCCATTCGCCATCAGTTTATTCCTACGATCTCGGAATCACATTTGCTAGCAAGTGGAGGTTTTCTCTACACACACGACGTCTGTGATAAATCTTCCAAAATGCACAGCTTTGTTATGAAGAACCCCTTTAACTTTTACGATCGAGATCTATAATTTCGTATCAAAGAAAAGATTCAAAAAACGTTTTTAAGATACCTTTACAAAAGGACATTTGGTTATCATCCGTTCTTATATCCCAGTGCCTTTCCTCTAAGAGTGTTGGAATACAATTTCTTGCAGAAAGTTGTTTGTCGCTAAACATTTGTCGACAATCCAGCTGTTCTCGAGAAATTTTGGGTTCCAAAACATCTTCGAGAATCACAATCGTGTCCTCTGTTGATGGCCGTTGGGGCTAGGACATCTGCACTTGCCGAATCACCTATGGCTGTGGCCATCCGTCCTTAATACGCTGGCATTACACATTGACCTGTTTAATGTTAGCTACGAGGAGCTGGTTCAATTTGTATCATTTAATTTTGATATTTTATTATTTTTTGTGTATTATTTTAATTATGTATATATACATATATATATATATATATATATATATATATATATATATATATATATATATATATATATATATATATATATATATATATATGTATGTACATATTTTTTTTGTGTATTAAATAATACAATTTTATTGTTTTCGACCATCGTGACGCATTGGGATAACCTGTTAGGTTACGATGGTCTTAATTTAATCTAAATAAATAAATATCGGAAACACATTGTTTCGGAATTGGGCTGACAGCACTGCTTGTATGATAATATGTAAGAATTGCTATTTTTTAGAACCAATTGTTACGTCTTTTATAATCATGGGAGATAAAGCAAATTAATCCAATACAAATAGTGTTTAGCTCCACCTCCAAATCCAACTCTGTGTGAAAGTTTCAAGGTGGCCATTCTATAACAGTGCTTATTCAAGGCAAGCCCATGTTTTTTAGACCTCGAAACTTTTGCTTAGGTATGTCTGGAAATCCCCATTACCAGTCAAGAACTAGGTAGTTTAGAAATTTCATTTGAAACATTTCATAGCCGCAACTATGGGGAAAAAACTTTGGTGATGAAGCTTGTCTCCGACTGACTCGAATAGCCTTGTCAAACATCCCTTTGGAAGATCGCACGCAGCTCTTCGCTACGTCATAAATCTGATTGGATAAGCCAATGTTATGAGTACAATCTCAAAGGCTAAATCTTAGGCAAACATTTTGCTGTCCTCTCCGCCCAAGCAATTACAGCATATGTTAAATTTTAAGCAAAGAAAGACCCATATATTACTTAGTTTGTCTTAATGCTTGCCAATGAGTCACACCAACCTGCACATATCCTCTCTAAGAAGGAATTATATCGCTGAACCATATTTCAGGGGCTTTAACAATTGGTTGTAATTGATTTTATGCCATAGATTAAGCTTCCCTAGAAAATTAGTTAACATGTTATATTTTAAAGCCATTTTCAATCAATGCGACAGTGTTCTTCTGAAAGAGCATAATAGCTATTATAACTTATTATTCAATAAAAATGTCAGTTAACATGTTCTTGCCTCTTCAAATAGTAAAAATATT
The DNA here is from genome assembly GCF_051122295.1 of Plectrocnemia conspersa. Lineage (NCBI taxonomy): Eukaryota > Metazoa > Arthropoda > Insecta > Trichoptera > Polycentropodidae > Plectrocnemia > Plectrocnemia conspersa. Next base: position 29,591,833 of record NW_028277177.1, on the reverse strand, counting down.
AATTGTAAAATAATTTATTTAAACATAAAGTACAATTTTATAGTTGATTGAATTTAAAAATTACATTAAGATGTAACTTATACTTATTTTATTTATTTTAACACCACAAGCAAATGGAATCATTGGAAATTCTACTAAATGCTGCATCATTTGAAGTTAAAAGTTATTTTTTTTTATTTTACAGTATATTGTTGATATACGAGACACAATCTATTGACGATATTTTATTCTTTTACATTAAAACAATATTGATTTAAATATTAAAAATGAAATTAAACATTAATGATAGTTTTTTGACTTTCTTATAATATAAGTCGCTTCAATTTTGTACATGTTATTTATTCGATTTCTATACACACACTAAAACATTATTAATTAAACATTGAAAATTTTCAGTGGGTATTTTTACCAGAAGGACCAGTTAGAAAAAAGTTAGTTTTACCACCAGCCGGCAGGGTGGATTATCGAGCTGCCTGTTTTTGCCATAAACTACTCATCACCATTGGATACGTTTGCTCTGTTTGTTTAAGCGGTAAATATATTATAAAATAATTCATACATTTTATAAATAAGAGATCTAATTATTTTTCTTTCATAGTATTTTGTAAATTCAGTCCAATTTGCACAACATGCCAGTGAGTATAACCAAAATAATAAATTAACACACACAATTTAACGATAATAAATAATGTTATATTAAATTTTCAGCACCGTTTTCATCGTACCGCCTATCAAGCCGAAAAAGAAAAAGATGAAAACATAATCAATCATCTACCTATATAGATTATAAGCATTTATCACATAAGCCAACTTGATTTCCTGTGTATCGGATAATAGATTAAAATCTGTACATAAACGTATAATAAATTTAATTTTACCACTTTTTTAATTAAATTAAAAGTTAGTCTCTGTGTATTTATTTGTAATGAACTCAATCTCCTCTTCGAACTTTGCTAGTTCACTATTAACATCGTCGTCTTCTATTATTGATGCACAGCTATTAACACTATCTTTAACTTCTTGATCCATAGATTCGTTTTTGATTTTTGCCGAATCATTTTTTAATTCACTTTCAGCTTCGTTTATGTCCATTTTTTCGACTTCTTCAAATAGTTTTTTGTTCACGTGATATTCAATCTTTACTTTTTCTACTTTTTGTGGCTATAAAAATAATTGCACAATTAAAGCAAAGGAAATAATAAGTAATAAAATTTTGAAATAAACTTACAATTTCTCCGAACAGATCGTTGCCTAATTTGCCCCTTGCTTTTAAATTCTGTTTCATCTTTCCTGATCTAGATATCGACAGCTTTCGTTTCGTATCGTAAGGAGTCGAGAATTCTTTGTGATCTTCTGATCTATTAACATCTTTTTGTATCTTAACATCTTTTCTTTTATCTTCGGATGACGAAAACAAACTTTTAAAAAAATTAGGCATTGTTCTATATCTATATCTACACTAAAAACCGATCAAATGACGACTTCCATCTCTAATTAATAAAACGATACGGTAAAATGAATAGAAATCTGCCTGTGCTAGCAGCTAGTGTAATAAAGTACTGAACTGATGCAAATTTCTGTTAGCAAATGTGTTTTTATCGTGCGTTATCAAAAGATTAAACAGATACTGCATAAAATTTTATCAGCGAATATTTACTACATACGTACTGTTGTTATATTGCCAACAATATCCAGCTGTATCGTTGACGAGACGAATTAGATAAGATAAAACGCAAATTGAGATGGTTAGATTTACCAACAACTTTTTTTATTGGATTTCTAATGCTATAATCCAGAGATTAATAGTAAATATGTTTATATAAAAACTGCTCGCAGGGAAGATATGAAAAGGTTCGCAAGAACTCTGACAATAATCACGAGCTCTTCACTGTTGATTTTATTTATAATTAAAACATATTGTATTGCTTCTAAATTTTTTTATAAGGTTCATTAAATATTTATTTTAGCATTCAACAACATATAATAAAACTAATAATTTATTTGGAAGTCATTTTATTATGGAGAACGTAAGACAAAAAATAAATATGACATGACCCAGTCAGTAAAAATACTGAGGTACATTTATATATATATATATATGTACAAACCTTTTAACTTTTTAACATAATGACGCTGATTATTAGTAAAGCAATTGATCGACGTGCACTTATCAATATTAAAAATTAAAGTATATAACATTTTTAACAATCGAATATGAGCAAAATTATGAGTTTGAGTAAGTAAATAACCAGATAATGCATATGGCTAATGGTTTAAATACAAAAATAAATTATTTTTAATTAATTTTAATTTTAAACGAAAGCAAGTAATGATGCAAAGCCTCAATGGGGTTTCATTTTATCACTATGGTACACATTTATAACATCAATATTCATCTTTATATAAAATTGATTAACAATAATATTTACTATCAACGTGGGTACTTCGTGATAATGTATATCTTATACATTAGTGAGGAAAGGGACAGGTAGAGTATCGATGATAATTCATGCTATTTGATATATACAAATTGAATAAAACTAAAATGTGAATAGAGAGAAAGAGTTTACAATTACAGGGTTATTATAAAACGACAAAACTTGCAAATATCGCTATACAAAATACAGAAATCAAAATAATCATTCATTCCAAACACGGTCTGTCGTTTTATAAAAATCCTGCTTAACGACAGTCTTTTAATCATTTACCCATTTGTTCTTAAATATTTCGCAATGATTGTGATGACGATGGGTCAAGTAAAAAATCTGCATTTTTAATTTTTTTTAAATCACATTGAGCATTCAACAACATTATATTGCTTTTTGCTTTTTTAAAAAAGATCACGCAGTAATCATCAAAAGAGAACTACTTTGTATTTAACGTAATATATCGATTCAACGTTTACTTCAATTTATTTTTGTTTTAATTTTAACATGAAAAACTTTTTGGTTAATAATACTATCGAGTAGATAAAATAGGAATAATTTAGAATTGCAATCATTAAAAATCACCAAAAATTATATTGAGCGTTGAATCGTTACATTTTGTAAAAAACTAAGTGCTCTAATTCGACGAGTAGATACCGTGATGCATGATTTTTATGTATATTATACATACAAAAAATTAATAGAATCTTTTCCTAGTCTTCTCTTGGTGCTTTTGATAAAACATAATTCCCATAACAACGCAAACTATTAGTGCTATAGCGCCGACCATTAAAAGCAAGAATATTTTAATTCCCGACAGTGAAGACGGTTTGGGGTCTTCAACGTGTTCTCTCGGTGGCTCCGCCAATGGAGCGTGCGGCATGAGTTTAGATCGATCTTCAAGATCCTGAAATTGATGAAAATCAATATAAAGTTAAAACACAACTTTATTTATTAATAAATTTAGAGAATGATATACATTTTCTGGCGCTTCCAATTCGTAAGTCTTCACTGATAGAAGATCGTGATTATCACTGAGATCTCCGGTCGTAGCAGAGACTCCGAAAAAGTAACCAGTGGGTAAGATAATTCCAGATACGGAGAGACATTCTTTCCATGAATTTTTTCCAGAGAAGTCAGTTGATACTATAAAAAAAATTGGTTGACTACATTTTTTAATTGCATATTTATATTTCATTAAAATGACTATAGAATACATTTTTTTTTTAATTATCACTATTCCATTATCAATGTTTATAAAAATTATAATGTAAACATATTTTTAAAAATAGCCATTACAATTTATTAAGCTAAAAACATAATAATTGACATTGAAATTGATAAGATAATTAGCTATTTTATTTTTTTTTAATTTTAAAAAGACAATTTTATTTATAATAAATATTTTACATTTTTTAAAATATTAACTAAAAAAATTTAAAAATACATATTTTTATTAACAAGACAAATTATGCAGATAATGGATGTATGGCGACCATGTATAACGCTAAGCCGCTTCGAAGAATCAGACAAAATCTCATTTCGAAATAAAGAAAAGTGACCCGTCGATAAAAATTCAAAATTTTGGTTCTATGAACCCCCTTCCCTCCGCCATATGCATGTTGCAGAATACAATTTTTTTACATACCTGTCAAAACATCATTTTCATATCGTACTGCAATATGCGTGTCATGATCTGAATTGCGAAACCGAGCTTCGCATCCTGATATTTGCGTATGAGTTCCGTCTCTATCGTGATCGTAGTGCAAAGTTCCGTTATTGACCATTGCAGAAATATAAGGATGTTGATGCTAAATCAAAAATATATTAAATAACAAATCATGTTCTACTAAAAATACTAATAACCGACATACGTTATGAATTCCATTGTGATTGCTGTACGTGTCTAATATAACAGCCAAACCGGTAAAATAGTCTATGTTTCCGAAAACGGGACCTGGCAGCATTCGATCTCGGACGTACCATATCGCCATTCCGTCACCAAACAAATCCTTTCCTTTCCCATGCACTTTGAATTCGATCTGTAGTTCCCAATTTCTTGACATGCATGGCTGAAATATTTATTTATATATATATACGTACATAAAAAAAATATTTTAATATACACATGTAATTATATAGATAAGTACCGCTGAATTCCAAATGGCACCGCTTTTTGATTGCTCATCCGCCGTCATCCTCACGTACTTAGGAGTCACCATAGTGTGTCCGGTGAAATCCCAAAATGGAATTATCGTTCCAGTGCCTTAAAATATATAAACATAAAATTACTTTTTTTGTCGATTAATTTATTAATTAATAGTTATATATTTTTTTTACTCAATATATGAACTATTAATTACTGGATAATTTTGGGGAATTACCAGTACGAAATGCACAGATTTCTTTAAGTATCATGAATCAAAACAACGTGAACATGCTTTTTGCAACATGATAATACTCAGCCTCATTCTGCCTGTTTAAAAAGCCAATGAGAGACAAGTTTCAGGTCTGACAAAGTACAATTGCTGCGCTACTGTTTGATCCTTGCGGCAATCCAGAGTATGTTGAGTACTCATAAAGTCAGGTTCACTGATTTTTTAATTATTAAGAACCATGAAACATTAGTTAGCGTATTTAATTTCTTAGAGGTATGTGCATTTAAATAAATTATTTGTTCCATAAAACTAATTGTTTGTGCATTTATGTATGGTAAATCTTTGGAAAATGATTCGTTACAGAGTTATTCATCTGTCTAACAGTGATGCACAAACAATTGTTTTTATGGAACAATTATTTTATATATTGCTCATTTAAATTTAAAAATCATGAAATTGGAGCAACAAATTTCATATGTATTTGAGGAATAAAATGACAAATAATGAAATTAAATACGTTAACTGATGTTTGATAATTTTTAATAAATAAATCATCAGCGATCAAATTGTAGTCAATTTCATAAACAACCATTAGTCGACGATTTTCCCAAAATAAAGTAAAGAACTACGATAGGTTATGAAATAACCTGTGACGGATTAAAATTGAACAGTTCACTTTATTAAAGGTGATCTCGAAACCATTTATTTAAGTATTCTATCAGGATAACCCAATTAGTCATAATTGCTCATTAATAGCATAATATAAACTAAGTATTTGCGACTTACAAATGCAAAACCTTAGAATGCTGGACTATCTACTATGAAAAATCACAAAAATTTAGGACTTATTTGGAAAAATTGTTATTTTTTTCAGCGAAAGTTTCCGTTGTCTATTTTTCTACATTATATTTTTCGTCAATGCAAATATAAGAAGAAGTTTAGATTATTTAGCACTTTTTAGAATCGCTTTCTACAATTTTGGATATTGCATTTAAAAATAAGTGAATATAATATAAGAAATAATAAGAGTACATTAAAAACCAAAGATATAAATATAAAAAAGAGATAAAAAAGGTGACAAACGTATTTATACGAATTTTGATAAGACCCACACCCACCTGAAATAATTATGTTGCTTTTGCGGGATGAAAGCCAATCAAAAAATCACAAAAATGACAAAAATGCATGCTATGTCTATTTAAGTTGCATCCTACACAAAAGTGACTGATTTGTGGCATTTAGAGGTTACCTTGATAAGGCTTGGTCAACGAATGCTCCCTCTTCATGTAGTCTTTCGTGTTCCATTGTGCGTCAGTACCGACGAGGAGGAAGGCGACAAACGCGGCGCATTTCAAAAACATGTCTTCTTATGTTAAATATTAAAAAGCAAATCACTACGCCGGTTGACGGACTGGACTATGTACGGCGACGGCGACGGCGACGAATCGCCACCTGTCATAGAGCAACAAAACACTCGTCGATAAAACAGAGCGCTGCATCAGCGACGTAAACGTTTATAGCGTTTTTCACAGATGACGCTATTATACTGATTTTACGCCTAATTTAAGGGTGGAAGACTAATTCAAAATATTTTTTACAATTCAATCCATACTTTACAATAAATAATATTCTTCATAATTAGAACTTCAAATTAAATTATCTTATTTTTATTTATAAAATGATCTAAAGCACAGCAAAAATCGACCTTTAACAATAATATTTTTTAAATAAATATTCACTTTAATTAATTATGTACGCACAAAATATAAATTATACAAATTGCAATTTATAAAAATCAGTAATTTATAAATTGTCGTTATTTCTTTAATTGTCGGTAAATCGCATGGTATATATGTATAATACATGTATCAGGGGTTATATTTTTTCCATGAATAAAACAATTTCACAAAAGGCACATTATCACACCGATTCAATTCACCGAACTTACGAAAATGATTGTAACGAATGTTTGCAAAAATAATAAAAAAAGCTTCATTTTAAAAACATATTTTCGATCGATTAAATAACTTTGTTTTGCCAAAAGTTTGTTTTGTTTTGGTATGTCGTAATATTAAATCTATACCTCATAGGAGATTCAATTCCTCCTCAAAAATGTTGCCCTCGATTTGTCCTCCTTGAATAAAAATGTCTGCGGTGACCATTTTTAAGCTCCTATTTATCCTACTCGAACAAAAATTTCTGAAATTATTTTTTTTAGCTCCCACAGCAATTTATCCTTCTCGAACAAAAATTTTCGAGATGACCTTTTTATTTTTCGTGTCCTCTTTTGATACTTTAAAAATCTGGTCACCTTAATAATACTTGATTCTACAAATAATACTATGATAATACAAACTATAGTTTCTCAATTTATGAATTATACAATAATTTAAACCATAGTTTCAAAATTAATCGTTTTTTAATATATTTTAGGATGAAGAAAATCTTATTGAATTTAACTTTGAATAATAGAAATATATTTAAATATGACCATAATTAATAAAACAAATTATTAGGGTACAATTTTCTTCATAGAACGTAAAGATCCTTTAATTTATATATATATATTTATATTTTACAATTGTAATAAAATTACTTTTAGTACCATTGTCAATAAAAGTAATTTTATTTCAACTGAAATCAAGTACGTATAATAATTTATAACGCGCTTATAGTCATATTCATATATATAAACTTTTAAATTTACAATCCAACGTTTCTTGGTGAACAAATTATTCAGTAATAAAAGTATAAAAGACATATTATTTTTTAATAAACATTTATGAGCATAGAAAACGCTTCAATTATGCAAAACGATCCTTTGAATCATCATTATGGGCGAGTGTTTAATTTATTAGTTATCAATACACTCGATTGGGGTCGATGAAATACATTTTTATTATCCACAATCGACTGTGACTTTCAACGTTTACAGACGAAATTTGAAGCCAATTTTCTTGATAACCAGCGATATCCAAATATCGCATTGCAGATTGGCGTCCATAAAGATCGATGACCGGTCATGTTAAATCATTCACACCCACGAAGATAACTTTTGAGCGACTAGGGTTTGGATTGGGGCACTAATCTTTGGTCACCATAATTATTTTATTACTATAATATATAGTTAAGAAACGACCATCAATAATATATATAACGACTTCAAAATCTCTCAAAATCCAAATTAAAACTAGTTATAGTTACTTTAACAAAAAAGATACACACATTCATTAATACAGTATAAGCTGAAAGATTTATAACGCCTAGATGTATAACAATAAAATAAATATATATGTGCAAGAACCAATCATTGACTACAGAATATTTAAAATATCCTTCTGCTGCAAACTTTTAATACCAAACAAACTCTTATTGTCGGTCTTTAGATGCCTTTTAGATTTGCTTCATTGGTAAAGATTATTGCCAATTCCTTGATTAAGCAATGGTAATATCTGAAATCATGATATGTAGTATGTCATAAAAATTGTATATACAATAGATAGTATATGTTGAAAAAATCTTTGTAATAGATATGGTAGAATTTCATCTTAGGTATTAAAAGCTTTTAGTAAAAACCTGAACTGTGAGTGGCATTTTAAAAATATAAATAAATTAATAATAAAAATATATTAAAACTCGATTTTTATCTAATGGATTTGTTGTTTGAGTGATGTGACTTTTTAGCCAGTTAGACGCCGGAAGAGTTGTTTGATACGCAGATTATTGCAGACAAATATACAATTTATACCAATATATGTACAATAAAAATGTAGATGGTCAGTTAAGTAAAGTTAGTGAGTCCGTGTTCGCCGAAAATGAATTCGTGTAAGTGCAAATGTGAATAAGTGCTACATCCTTTATACTGGTCTTTCGATTAGGAAAGAAGGCCAATTTAGAATCAATAATGTTATCGTTAAGCTCCGCTTCCGGAAAGTTGGAGAATCTTTGCTGGAATGTCAGCGGAATATTGTCTGCTGGGATATGTCGTGATGATGCTGTACTATCTGTTGATGTGCCTCATGCTGAAAATCTCTAGTGTTGAGTATCGGGACAATCTTTCTTCGTTTGCCCCTCTGTGACTAAGTGTCGCATATTTTATAGTGCTGATTCGAGTCAGCTATGTCGAATCGCAGATGAGGATGTTGGTGGGCCAATTGCATCGCTTTTTGAACCCACGTGTATTATGTTTACGCCTTAAAATATGTATAAATAACAATAATCCTTATTGTGCAGGGCAGAACGCATTGTATATCGTATTTTTTCAAGTACCTATGGAGGATTACGAGTGATACACATATTGGTACAAATATACTATTAGATGGTCCGTGAAATAATAACAATTATTAACAGAATTGCTTAGCTCCGAGCTCATTCTTTCTGATCTCCCTTTTATTGTTAAGACCTTACTTTCGAGACGAGTTAGTACTTCTTTTTGTTTGGTTTTTAATGATCGTTAGAATGAGCTTTTTGAGCTAATTGTTCAGGTGGTTGAAACACCCACAGAATCGTTTAATTTATGTCTTTTAACTATTTTTTAACATTTATTTTGCAGATATTTCATTAAGCAGTCGGATTAGCCTTGCTAAAGGAGAGCAAAATAAAATCGAAATAACGTGTGAGATCGCAACGCACGAGCGTGCTTTGGGGCAAAAAAAATTCAAGTTGCAAATAAATAAACTTGTAAAAATATTTAAAATAAATATTTTAGGGATTTAATATTATCAATAATAATTTTATCTAAACTCTCACATCCAGGAATTCCCAATAGTCAATAAATCAGAGCGTTAATGTGTTCATTGTTTAATTGTAAGTTTAAATATATTAAGTTAAAATTATGTATTTTATATATACATATGTAGTATTTAAATATTAATCACTAAGTAAATTGTTTTAGAGCAAGTTTTGTTTAGGTCAAGAAAGAAAGATAACTACCAACAGGCGCGCGGTCAGAATCGACACAATCCTTATCCGGCCAAACGCCATTAACTTTGATTTCGCTGTCCTCAAAACACGAAATTTATTTATTTCATAGCAATATTTGTAAAAAAAGTTTTTCCCTCAATAAAATGAATTACCATTTGGGACCTTATTGTTGGTATTGAATTTCTAGTGATTGTAAATAAATTAGCACAAGTGAGAACTTATAAATTATATTTTAGAATATCTCTCATTCAATTAAAATTAGCTTAACACATTCAATCTAAACCCTAGCATTATTAACGCCTTATCGTAAATATGAACCACGTGATTTAAAATCTTTTGTAGAATTTTATCATTTGAGAAGAATTATGACCGTGTCGCTTGGAATATTCATTTAACAAACGGCATAGTGGATAAATATGTGAATAAAATGCGGGTATAAGGTGCAACACAGCTATTCTGGTCAATACAGGAAGAGAAACGAGCAGGTTGTTGGCTCTCCCCACTTCCCATCTTCAGAGCAGTTTCGTCTCACGTAAGGTATTCCTGTATGCTCTTATATAGATGAATTACGTACTTGGTGGCCACACGTACGAGCCAATTTGCGAAATAGTCTGAATTCTGGATGAGTATCCAAATGTCATTAAGGAAAAATTTCCTTTTACTTTCCATAATACAAAAACTGTTACTATTACAATAATTAAAAATATTTATTTTTAAACATACTCTAAACCTACTGATCATTCTATCAACCATTTGCTTAAAGGATGTTGATATGAATTTCATCTCATTCATATTTTGAAATCATCAGTCCTACCATCAACAGAGACGTCATTTCAACTTTTATTCAGGGAGGGGGGGGGGAAATATAACCAGTCAGTAGTCGTCATTTTAATTTTCCATTTTAATAAGATTCATAATATTTAATTAGTAAGAAACGTTTATAAGTGAGAGACGAATGATGCATATCTAAATCGAATTTTGACCAATAGGAGGGCGCAAAAAACATTTATCCCTTCTCATAAGTTAAAATCATATGATTTCACTAGAATCTGCTACATAAATTATAGTTAAAATGTATTCCAATATGATTTTACTGAAATGAAATATTTAAAAAAAGATTTTCTGTACAGTCAGTGGTCATTTTTTATATTTAAATTTTATTAAGATTCATAATATTTCATTACATAACATGATTCAAGGGGGGGGGAGATGCACCCACTTGTCCCCCTGTCCGTTAACTATTTCTCTGACTTATAAAATATAGATATTCCTTTCGCCGAGTCAGTTTAAAGATAATCCAAACGAAATGATGCATTGAGAGGCTGTGTGCGTTCGCGGCAGATAAATCAAAAACTACTTCCGCAAGGATGCCACGAGATGAAAGGGAAAAATATAGTATGATGTCGACGGTGTTGTTGCTTCTTTATCTTGATGCACGGGAGCAAATACGTATGCCAGTGGTAGCGAAACGTTTCTCCCCGGAATACGTATGTAATTATCTTTTGGCGAATGATACGTGCCTTACGGTGACGCTGAGAGAATTTTAAAATTTCACCAAAGGAGAGATTTGTGTTTGTCCGAGTGTATTGCACTCGCGTTTTATTGTCGTATTTAACTTTTGGAGGCAATCGACACATGCGAATTTAAAGGCGAACGCTCGTAAAAACCGAAAGGGCCGTTAAAGGGACGAAGAATTGTTGCTCCATAAAATTATACAAAGTCTATATATGAAAAATGCAAAAAATGCTTATTTTTGGACTGCGTCGTAAATAGACTTCTTCTTAACCCTTTCGTTGCCAAAATCTATTTTTGCTATTTGGCAAAAAAAAACCGGAGCAAGCATCATCAGCATTAAGAAATAATAGAAATCATTTATAATAAATATAAACTATTTTTCGGTTTTTACCGATATTAATTTTTTTAACCAATTCATGCAAATTATCAATTAATTGTCTGTAAAATAATTATTGATTAATAACAAATATTTTAATTAATCATTAATTATCTTCATAATTGTTAAACTTTTTAAATTTTATAAAATTTGCATAACACAATGCTGTTAAAATTACTGTGAGGGCGTCAAAAAAAATTCTTAATTTATTATATTACGTACTTTTTAATCAAAGATTTCATTTCATTTCATTGTTTTTAAATGTATATATAAAATTACAGCCCCTCTTTGCGTTAAAAATCATCCATGTTTTTTATTGCAAAGAAATTCACTGCAGAAGAAATTTTTTACCAGTAAAATCAAATATGTTTTAATTGAATGTTAGATTTTAATATAGGTACAATAGCTAATATTATTTGGAACGAATTTGATATACATACATAAAAAAAATTGGGGTTTGTTTTGTGCGGATTTGTATATAAATTAAATAATTATAAATAAATTACCCGCGATTGAATTAAAATATTTGCGTCGTGAAACAAATGCTAATAACTTGTAACTTTACAAAAAATTGCAACGCACACTTGTTTTTTTGAAAGCACTAAACGATAAGAACGGGTGAGCTTTTCCAACATTTTTTTCAACGAACGAATTCTGCGAATTCGATCATAGTAAACACCGCCACAAATATTATATTTACGAATGTTTTTTGAAAGCATTTTTTGTTGAGAAGAAACGTATTATTATCACGTATTTCAAAACAAAACAAAGGCACAGGATAATGGATTTTAGAGCGGCACTTGTCACTCGAGTATATTGAGAGCAAAATAAGAAAAAAAAAACAGAAAAAGTATACAAAATAGAAATAGTAAAAACAAATATTTGTATAGTTTAAAACCGGGCAAATAATTTGAATATTCGTTTGCGAACCCTAACTGTAGAGTATATTTTTCAGGGGTAAAAAGCATTTTTTCTGAACATTCATACCTATTTTTATTATGTAATACATATTTTTATATGGTAATTTTAAAAAGCTCGGCAGCCAAAAGGTTAAGAATTATTCATATTGAAACATTTTTGAGATTTTTGCCAGTTATACACCGAAAAAATTGTTTGATATGCAGTGTTTAACCAATTCATGCCTGAAATATTTTTCAAAAGTTTTTAAAAAAATCGATACTATATTCTTTTTTTTTTTTTAGGTAGATAATAAATATTTAACAAAAAAATAGCAAATCCTTTTTTAAAACATTTACTAAAAACAATACGATTTTTTATAATTTAATAATTATAAAATAGAACAATAAAAATAAGTATTTTTAATACGTAATTCCATCTTTGGAAATCAAAAATCGGGACCTATTCTTACGCGGTTAATAAACACAAAAATCAATAGCAGTCCTGAAAATTATGTCTCTCTGGTCTCTGGTTTCTATTGATATCTTCGAATCGAGTTGGTGAGTTTGTGTTTACTGAGAGTGTGTTCGTTTTGTAGATGAAGGATTGCTTAGGATGTGATATGACTAAGTGTCACATCCTGACAAATAATAATAAATCTTGGACAAATGGGAGACTATGCCAAATTAGTACCAATAGCAATACTGTTTAGCTCCGTATCCAGTACATCTCTCTATGAAACCATTACTTCCAGATGCCCATTTGTTGGCTACTATCTTGATCTTTCAATATTATTTTTTTTAACAATATTACGTTTTACAATAAGTGAGAATCGAATGAAGCATATATAAACTGAATTTTAACTTATAGAAGAGCGCAAAAAACAATTATCGCTTCTTAGAAATCAAAGATTCAAAATTATTCCACACCTGGAGTACTTAAAACTATTTCAATTTTCAGCACCTTAAAAATATTTTCAAGACTGCTTTGTGTGCATCACAGAATAAAGAATATATAGAAGCGGCGTTCGCGGTAAAAAAAACAAACTATCCATGTCGTAACTATGTCCACCTTTGTATTGTATATTTATTATGATATTGTATTTAAGGAAGTTTGGCAGTTATTTCTGTCGATACTAATAGAACTTGCGGATCTTAATACTTAATAATGTAACGAAAATAAATATATTTTAAACTTTTTTTCTTGTTTTATTTTAATTAAATACAGCTAATTAATGTTCTCAAATGAAATACGATGGTGCATTAGAAACGTGTGTGAATAAATCTACAATAATATATATAACTATATTTTGTTTTCTGAATTCAATACGGTTTTAATTTTTATATGCGTATTTGCACGGGACGGCCGTTCTAGTTTATTCTCTGTTCTGTGGTAATAGCATATTTTTTTATAAATAAAATTCGAATGCTGCTCATGTACTAGATATATAAATATCTTAGAACTCAAAAGTAAAACACGAAAAAATATATAAAAACTAAATTTTATATTGCAAGTACAGTAATTTTCAGTTGATTTTTCCATTAAAAAAAATATTGCGAGAAATACGTTTGTTATCACTGATACTGGTACATATATTATTTATAACTATTCGTTTCTACACAACATTTTGATTCGCAAATATACAAAATATTCACTAGTGCTCTGACCAATTTCAGTACGCATAATTCATGAACATGTCAGATTGTCACTTAGAATATAAAAGCACCAACTTTCAGTACTTAACATATTAAATCTTATTTTTATTATTTATATTGTATTATAAAATGTGTTTAAATGCACGTATGTGTTGGTTAAGTCGGCTGTCGCGGCACTCAGCGGAAGACAAGAGCAACAAGAGCCGGTTTAATCCTCCTATCTCTGTTCACACAATACAGTAGGTGAATGCCCCTGAGTGAGTTTACTGGGCTAAAAGGTGAATGCTCGCGCAGGCCGGTAAGAACACAACCGGCCAATACAACGTGTGACGGCTCGGTTTTGCTCATCCGCCGGGCCATCGTTCCAAAAATAAGAATAAGCAGAAGTGACACCTTGAAGGCTATGTTATAATAAATTCGGGAACAGTTTTTGGCATACAGTAGCGCAGCTAGAAAAATTGGAGACTCCATAGAATTTTATTTCAATAAAAAAAGATCAGGAGCCGCGTAGCGAAAAGTTTTGAGATATATTTTTAATGCGTGATTTATGAACAAGACTTCAATGCGAATATTTTTTAAATAAATTTCTAGTGCATATCATAATAGTAATACCAACCATACACAACAGTGCAACGCTCGGAGTCAAAGCGGTAAAGAATACATTTTTCACATGTATTTTATTTTCGAAATTATACTATTTTTTATTTGTAGTCAAATTAATCGAATGCGTTAGTTCAAAGTTAGACCAATGCGTTACAACATGATAAACACATTCAATACCTAAAAGTAAGTAGTGAGACACCAGACTGAAATAAAGTCTGTAGATCAGTATCATTAATTTTATTAATTTATAACTATTATTACAGCTTACAATCGATAAATATCAATATTCACGATATTCCTCCATAAGATTAGAGACATCTAAGAAAACCTATTCTGTACTTTTTAATCATAATTATTGTATAATTATATAGTATTTACTAAATCACTTTATAAATATAGAAACAAAAGAAGAACTTAGAACCTGTCATATAAATTTAATAATAAAAACGTCTTAAAATAAATCAAATAAATAAACATATAAATACAATATAAATAACAATAAATAAATAATAGCAGAAATAATTTTGGAAAAATACATAAAATTGACTCACGATCATGATCACTAACAAATTAACAAATGTGTATAAATTTACTCACTACTCAAAGGGTTAAAAAATAAATTATAATACTAGGTCTGTTTATGTTTATACAATATTATGTACTATATGTATGTTTATTGTAAAAATTAGCTAAATAAATTATAAATAAATATATATATAGTATTAAAAATAAGCGCTTTCTCAATTGAGCTTTTTTCTGCGTGCCTATTTTAGCTGAGCTTAAAATTCCATCACCGAAACACATATCTTTGTATGACACATGAAGTTAGTAGCGAAAGAAAAAAAACATTTTTTATTTGATTAAAATTATTTTGCAATTCGATCGGAATTATTGTATAATTATATAATAATCACTAATTACGATTGATATTGAAAAACACTAGGACTCAATTGGTATTTGAACCTAGGTCTTTAAGGTTTTATTGCTACATGTTAAAATTTAAAATGCATTATTTTAATCATTCATTTTGCTCTAAAACCATTTTGAACAAATAGAAAAAAAATCAACTCATCTCGAAAGTAAGGTCTAACAATAAAAAAAGGGATCTCGGGACTTGGTAATTGCTTTATTAATTGATAATATTTCACCGACCCCCTATTAGCACATTCGTCCCGAGCCCCATAAGTACCGGGAAAAAATTACTAACTGTTTGGAAAGGATGCGCGATATGTTTCATGCGCAAAATACTATTATCTCCTATCCATGTTAACGATATTTGTCAGTTCAAATTTAAAAGCGTGAACACATTTCGTGGGCGTGTTTAAGAAGCGACGCAATTGACCCATCAATATCCTCATCTGCGATTCGCAGAGCTGTCTCGAGCCAGCAATATAATTTTTTTTTTTTTTTTGATGAGTAGCTACAAAACTATTGAATTTTTGATATATTTTAAATCAATTTCCTCGCTGCGCGGCTTTTGCTAATATGAATAAAATCTCGATGTTTCTCGCTACACCACTGCGCACATCACCAAACGGTCTCTGAAAATTTGCATTTTTTCAGCACGCATGGCCTGCAGGTCAGGTCAGGTCGTCGTCTGATGAATGCGAGACCGTTACTGAGTTATTCCAGTCAAATGCGGACGGTTTGGCGACCCCTGGTCTCCGAGTTCCGAGTGTGTGCCCCACGCGCCGGTGCTGCTTGCCGAGCGAGTTCGTTGTAGTATCTCTCCGCCACAAACCGAAGACCTTACTATTTTATTCATGTGCAACTTTGTGCATTGGGTGGGTGATGTGCAGCATCCCACACGTGAGCGCGGCTGATAATATAGAACCTTATTAAATAAGTCACGCGAGTACGTGTTTTATTGCGATGCAACTCGTTCATGAATAATTCTAAAGATTTAGATAAAAAACTCCACCAAAACAGATTGTTTTTGTCCTAAATTTTGGGTGTCATGAAAAGCGAATAACATTTAGGTTTCACAATTTCCGAAAAATTTATTATATTTTTTTGGGTCACTCAAGAATTACGCATTTGCAATATCCTGCAGGTGATACAAGACTTTTCTCACAAGCTTATTTATTTATTTATTATAAATCCTTCGTTGCAACACGATAATTGCTAGTCCAATGCGTTACAACGGGATAAATATAATCAACCCCACTAAGTAGTGAGGACACCAGACTGAAATCAATCTGAAATATCAGTATAATTTATTTTAGTAATAAAACTATTATCACAGCTTACACTCAATTTTATTTAAATCGATTCCTATCTTTTATATCATCAAATTATGAAAATCTAGTGAAACCTAATCTGTAACGATCGATTGGAATTATAATTATATAATAAACACTAATTCTGATCTCCCAAAAACGATTGAAATTAAAAAAACACTAGGGTTCATATAGAAATCGAACCCATGTCTTTAATTGCTAGTCACTGTTTTGATCCTTTGATTATTTTTAAGTTTTTTTTATTGTACTGTATTGAAGAAAAATGGGTTTCTTTATTTAAAACATAACACCGTTGGGAGACCATTTAACGGATTAAATACGCGCCGTAAAAGATTAAGATTAGTCGCCTTGAGATAAATTAGACTACTGTTGCATTCATACCAAAACCACTGCCTGCACCGGCGCAAGTACCAGAAAAACTTCTAACACAAGCACTCAGGCGCCTGGACGAGTACTGGTTTTTTCACTACCAAACCAGGCAGTGGAAAAATCAGTGCTAGCCCAAGAACAAGCACTTCTACTAACACATTAGTATTGTAGCCTTACGAGTCCGTCCTCATCAAGTGAGCTGCTGGGTTTTACGTCCAGAAAACGGTCCACATAGTACTATTTATTTTTAATAGATTTCTTAGTATATTCTCGGGCCCTCATTAGCAGGCGTTATTGTCATTGATGTAGCTCTGCCCCTTAAGAATCGCCAACAACATCAGACACCATCAAGAGAGACGTCATCACTACACTCTGTTGCCTACCCCTGAGTCACTTGCTCCTCGAAGAAGTTCGCGATACTCTCCCATACTAATATTACGTGCGCCTTTTGTTTTTGAGAGTAAATAACGCGCGTAGCCGCCTCCAGTGCATCTTATCGGCCAAAAGAAATTTATATTCGTAGAAATTTTCTAAATTTTCTGAAATGGGGTGAACCACAGAGTTCGCCATGAAAAAGTTAAGTGTATAAATACAGGGACCCTGGCGCACAGGAATCGCTTTCGCTCAGATACTTCGTCTGACACATACTTGAACATCCACATTGGAGTTCAAGGCATGCAAATTTGGACCGCAACCAAGAGGAGATCAATTTAACTTCGGACAGAAACCGCCGTTTCTCTCTTTTCATCCACTAGTCCAGATCGACTTTCGGAATCCAGAGCGACCCACTTCAAAGACGCCTGTAGCTCACGGACGCACCCACGGACAATCCGTCTCATTTGTTGCGCATCAGACAATTCATCTTAGTCTTATTTAATTAAACACCCCGGACCATAAAAAATATATTATGCTATCAATTTACATGAATTACAAATCTGAAATGATAATAAACAAAAGAGCGGACCTATCTTAAAATGTATATACTTGTCCCTTCCACCAACTCAGTCACAAAAAGGCAGCAGTCGTCTGGGCGGTTTGACTTAAGTAGTCTCTTGTGTACAGAAAGGCTGCATATTCTGCATATGCAATTGCTGCCTCAGGTATTTCAATTAAATTTATTATATAAATAGACAATTCTATTAGTACAAATTTTTAATATCATAGCAACGTTTATTAGATCTAATTTTGAACTGCTTTCTGAAGTTTTTTAGAACCACTTAATAACGGCTATTTAAGAAATATAAGCATGAGTATAGAAATTAAGTTGACTTCCAAAAGATACCCTGTAAGGCGCAATATTAAGATTTGAATTATGCAGGACGGTTGATATTGGGTTTTCAAGTAGAAAAAAAGACAGAAGCTAAGCATTTTGCCACTCGCATGTCATTTATGTGATTTTTTCTGGTCGTAACGAAGGCTATTGTGTGGTCCCAATCCTGTACGCTATTGTCTTGTTTCCTTGTTACACAACAGCTGAGTATTCATCAAAAAACTTGAAGGCCTTGAAATATACTACTCTAAGCGCTAGTTAATGTGAATATACAAAAAATGATGTAGATTAAGAAGAACCGTTCTTGTCAACTTGAGATGTGATTATTAAAATATTAAGAAAAGATTTAAATTAAATTAAATTTTAATTTAAAATATATTAAATGCATTACGCATATATTTATGAAATAAAATGAAATAAATTAGAATATTTTAAATCTGTTTGATTTTGCTATGAAGGGTGCGATATTTCAACGCACGTCTGTGTTCCGGGGCAAAAAAATAAAAAATAATAAAAAAATATCTACTATATATTCCTTCAAATGCAAATATATTAGAAGTTTACAGTTTAGAAGACTTATTATAATTATCTTTAAATAAAACACTTTAATATCTAGGTGTTTACATAATGTTTTTTTTTTCTCAATTCTAAATGGTAACCGATTTACTAAAACACAATCTAAAAATCAACAATTGTTTAAATTCTTTTTAATCAACATGAGTAACAGCAGTAGACCAAGATTTGAACCTTGTGGAACTCTAGAACTATTAGGCGTTTTAAGTAAAGTTGCGCAATAAAGGTTAGTATACTACGAATTGTTTTACGTCAGGGCATCAACTTATGCTAAAACGGCCCTGTATATATGTATATATGCGCGTGTGAATTTTAGTAAAGAAGTTGATTCATTTTTTGCGTCATGTGAGATGAAGTTGATCGAGTTCGTTGATCTTTAGCCACCAAATTACATATCCACAAGTATTGAATTATTCAAAGAGAGAACATATTCACGACTATCGCTGCTGGCGAGAGATTCGCGGTGAAATTTCAACGAGCACGACAAAGAAAGGCGTTTTGGCAACGGAAACACACAATCACACACACCCAAAACTATAAGTTAGAAGCTGTAGTTAATCCAAGTCTTAACCCTCGGTGGGTAGAGATTTGTGGAATACGGGAATCGATATGACGGGTCTTACTTAGCTAGAATGTGATCTACCAATTATGCTACCCACACGTTAATTTCCAAGTTGACTGACCTTCCAGACGCTCATGCTCTTCTCTCACAGTGCGCTCTGAAGCTATCAATGATTTGATACCAGTCGATCGGAAATGATTTTACGACACGGGACGATGAAAAAATCTGTCCAATAATATTTATTTGCCTCGCGGCTGCTAATTGTATCATTAATGCTTCATAGTTGTACATCTATATATACCATGTATATTATACCAGTGGTGGTGCGTCCATATAAGCTGTGGAAGCGCCGCTTCCTCTAATTAATTAATCATTTTAACACTAGTTTTCACATAAATTGTTATGCCTAAATGTTAATAATTTAATATTTATTTATTTATTATTTATTTTTAGATTAAATTAAGACCATCGTGGCCTAACAGGTTACCCCAATGCGCCACGATGGTCGAAAACAAATTTTAAATTTATAAAACATACAAAACGTATATATACATAAATATAACAATACTTAAACATAACAAAAAAATTATAAAATATTAAAATTAAATTATATAAACTGGATCAGATCCTCGTAGCTAACATTAAATAAGTAAATATGTAATGCCAGCGTATTAAGAAGCCGGATGGCCACAGCTATAGGCGAGTCGGCAAGTGCGGATGTCCTAGCCCTAACGGCTATCAAAAGAGGTCTCGATCGTGATTCTCGAAAATGTTCCGGAACCCAAAACTGGAATTCTTCGAGAATAGCTGGATTGTCGACAGCACATTTTAGTAATTTAAAAAAATGCTTAGCGACATACAGCTTTCTGCGAGAACTCAGCGAATCATATCCCAACACTCCTAAAAGAAGACGCTGGGATATAAGTACGGATAATAACCAAATGTCCTTTTGTAAAGGTATCTTAAATACATTTTTTGAATTTTTTCCACTAAAAGGGAATATTTGGCTATTCGGGGATTCCAAATTATAGATTCCGATTCAAGAATGCTACGAACTAAGGTGTCATAGAGGATGCGAATAACTGACGGATCGTCAAAGTGAAAGGCATTCCTCATAACAAAGCCGAGCATCTTGGAAGATTTATCACAGACGTCGTGTATGTGTAGAGAGAACCTCCATTTGCTCTCGAAAGTGATTCCGAGATCTCTAGTGGAAGTTTCTCTAGTCAAAATGTTACCACCGAGATGGTAGAAATAAGCTGATGGCGAACGGGATCGAGAAAATGACACAGTATGGCACTTTCCGACACTAAAGGGTAGACGGTTAATGGAAGCCCATCTCCACAGAGAGTCTAAATCACTTTCTAGAGAGAAGGAGTCCACAACAGATCGAATGCATTTATATAATTTTAAATCATCTGCGTACAGAAGAAAACTTGGATTTTTAATTGCTGTATTTATGACATTAATAAATAACACAAAAAGCAGAGGTCCCAGATTGGATCCTTGAAGAACCCCCGAAGGGGTAAAATATTCTTATGACAATCGTCCACCATAGGTTACAAACTGTCTACGATTGCTTAAATAACTCGGGAATAACCGAGTTAAATTATCTGAGCAACCGAGGTTCGACAATTTATTTAATAATAACCTATGACAAACTTTGTCAAAGGCTTTCTCAAAATCTGTATACACGAATATGATAAGTAAATTCATAAACATGCTTTTATATTTTAATGTCTACAATTGTGATATTTGTATACTAAATAATGAAAAAACGAAGATGATAATATTTGGTGCAATTTTAAAACATTATTTGGATGAAAATGTTCCGCTAGTAAGAATATCTCATTGGAGTTAATTTTTACCTCGTTTTGGTTTATTGTTTTTTTTGTTCCGTAAAAAATATAGAAACATTTTATAATTAAGATAAAATAAATAATTAATAAAGGTTTATAAGGCAATTAGGACCTGAAACCATTTAAATGTGTGCTTCTGATTTTAAAGTAAGATATGTTATGGTAATTTGTGCTTATCTTTAAAATTTAACCCTTTGAGAAGTATCGCCGTACATGTACGGTGCATTTAATCAGTTATATTTTTACATATATATAACTGAAGAAATAATAAATAAAAATAAGTGATTTCAATAGAAAATAATAGCAATGAATACAAAATAAATGAACATATCAAAAAATAAAAATTTATTGATAACCTCTGAATTGATATAAATTTGTTTTCACAGAAGTCGAATAATGTAAGATAAGTCAGCATAGTTTAATAATGGAAAAGGATTAAAATAAATTATTTAAATATACTAATATAAAAAAGTAGTGAAATTAATTAATTTATAATAAATGCAATACAAAATTATAATAAATTAATAGCAACAAAAATAATTATGAAAAATTATATAAAATAACTCACTCACGCCTGTATACTAATAAAGTAACAAATGTGTATAAATTAACTCACTACTTAAAGGGTTTAGGTTGTTTTTATGACAATTTCCGATACTTGAGATTAGGCTCTTTAGCAGCCTGCCTAAAAGGAGTATTGTAAAATGGATCAAATCTTACCGGAAAAATTATCGCTAAAACGGAATCAATTATGAACGGTACAAAAATAAAAGATTGTCCGCGTTTTTAAAGATCACTGATTAATAAAACACCAAAAAAGAAACAAGCCAACATTAGCTTTACTTACAAATTCATGTAGCACAAGACGAATGCATATGTTACAATAAAACAGCTAAACTATTCTAATAATATATTATAAGATTAAAACATAGATTTTAGTTCCGCTTCGAATCAAAAAGGATAGTTGATATCCTTCTAATTTCCTGATCGAATATAAGCCAAAACAATGCTTGAAAATTACTTGAACTTTTACTTTCATTGTGAACTTGTACTGGAACTTTCTTCTATGTTTTAACTTTAAATATACGAGATTTAAAGTGGAGCTTGACACAGACGTTACAGTACAAAAAAAGGAACTACTCATAATATTTTTAAAGCTCTCTTTCAGGAATTCCGGTTGAGACTTTAATGTGAAGGCCTCATTCAGTGGATACAAAGTAAAATTTTAGTATCAGAAAGCTTCAATAGAAATCTCTCCATGGAATATGCTTTACTCCATTGATGCAGCGTGAAGATGCAGTCTCAGGAGGCTTCGACGAAGGCCTTAAATAGAGTGGAGTTTGCTATGGGAACGTCTGGCCAAGGACAAGAACCTTGATAAATTGCAGCTCACTTTGGTGTGGCATGTAATGGTGACTTGACAAGCCGAGGGTTTTAAAGAAGATCTAGCCTCCAGTCATGAGCAAGGAAAGCACGTGTCGTCTTTGCATAATTGAACTCCACGACTCACTCACAACTATTGCTATCTCTGATGCCTGCACTACACTTTCTGAAAGTTCCGAGACCTACGACTTCTAGTAAACGAACACACTGTCGCAAATTTCATATGCCGTCCGGATGGCGGCCGTGAATGATATCTGGACGGCGGCTTCTGTCACGTACAGCCGGCATATTTGCACGCGATCGAAAAATGTGCCAAATAATCGCAATTTTAAAATTGTCAAATTATTAAAATTACGCTACTGATAATTATAAAAGTTTGTGTGGGCACTCACCAATAGAATAACAGTGAAAACTTTTCGGTCGTAAATATTCAATTTACGCAAAATTTTTGTCGGCTTTTGCAAAATGCCATAAGGCATAAAAATGATACTTCAGAATAGGAACACCACATCTGTGACTATCCTAGAATTTGTCGCCATCGATTCTAAATAAGAATTCGTTATGGTGTGACATCTAGGAAAATACATAAGGATATTCGAAACGATTTTTTTTAACAAAATCAAGTACCACTAAT
The DNA here is from genome assembly GCF_051122295.1 of Plectrocnemia conspersa. Lineage (NCBI taxonomy): Eukaryota > Metazoa > Arthropoda > Insecta > Trichoptera > Polycentropodidae > Plectrocnemia > Plectrocnemia conspersa. The sequence goes on along the minus strand of NW_028277177.1, from coordinate 29,568,170 downwards.
TATTTTTTAATTATTTAATTTTATATGAAAAAAAAACATAATAACAATATACTATCAAAAATATAATTAATCCGTTTTGGTGCCCTAAAATATTCAAAGATGTCAGTAAGAGTCTGTTGAAGTCCTCAATAAGCATGTGGTATTATAACTTGACCACGTGACCACGATGCAGCGCTCGACGTGCGTGTTTACCATTTGACGCCTACGCGCATACTGAAATTGAACCGAGTTACTCGTTTTATCTCAGTTTGCGAAACACCATATCATAATCTCTCTCACTCTCGTCACTTAACACGCGAGAGAGCGAAAGTATCTCACCGCTCGCGCTCGAAAGAGCAGCTCCGACTTCGGTGTTTTGCCGACAATGTTCGGAAGACTGAATTATCCCCACTTTACCTCTTGTTCTCGGTTACCTTGGACAACTTCCGAGAGATTTTAAAGCTGGCAGAACCGAACTCGACCCAAGTAACCCACTATATTCTTTGTTATTAGCCAACCTTGGCCAACTTCCAGAGAGTGTAGTGCAGGCATGAAGCCTGGTGAAAGAAATAAGAGTTTTTTACGGAAGCACTCGAAATAAACGTGTAATTAACTTCGATAGTACATAGAATTTACTTTAAAAATATATTTTTTGCGCTATGTAATTCTTCACTATTTTAAGGAATAATTTATTCCATAACTGCTATTAATATTTAATTTAATAGAATAATCCAGGATGTTGTATTATTCCATATATTTTTTTATTCCACTAATTTTCTAATGAAAACATCAACTTGATAGTAGAATAAGCAATAAAAGTTAAATTACCCTATCAAGATCATGATGTTACTTGAGCGTAAAAAAGCGCTCGTTAACACCGATTACAGGATAGGAATTCCATTATGTAAAGTAGAAGTTTAGCGAATGAAATACATTACATCCGACTTGATGGCTCATACACATCATATGCTGAAATAAAAAATGGTATCGATTAATTTCTACACTATACATTAAAGACAGAACTTCATGATACAATATTAATAGTTTTTTGATACACGCGGCATCGAATTGATTTGTAAAATGAAATGTTTTACGACCGTTGTGAATACTAATGAGATTTGTGAGACATATTTTTAGTTTTCCCGTTTATTTTTGGAAGACGCATGATTATATTTACATAAAAATCTGATATGGTGATAACGAGACGCACTAATTGATTTTACGACTGCGGAGTTCATTATATAGACATGCGTGTGAAATTACACGTGTGTTGTGTAATAGCGTCATAAAGTTGCTTATTACATAAATTATCCTTTAGTCAAGACGAATGGCACCGTTCATATACGATTTGCACACATTAAATTTGCGATCATTTCGCGACGAGTTCTTGATCTTGGATTAAGCGAGTAATAAATTTACTTTTCAATTATATAATATAATATGAAAAACGTCACATTGAATTGTTGCATCCGTTGAAATTATATCGTAGTTCGATGCTAACTTTTTATTGTCTTAAATCTGAACTGTGTGCATACGTGCGAGATGTAAAAATATTTATATAAACTGGTATCATGCGTAACGGTCGCGATAAAAAGAACTCGGAAAAGAACTGTGAAAGAGCCGTGTTCACGATCAATCATTGGCTTGCAAGTTCAAGTCCTGAAACACTTGACACGAACATAAGGTTCGAGTAGTTTTGCCTATTAAGGAACGAACTTCTTATGGATAATTCTCTGCGATACTTCCTAGTTCTAGTCGACGCAAGATTGTTTACTTATCTACAAGATCTATTATATTATATTACATATACCGTATAAATTTATTGCAAGTACTTCTTGCATATATTTTAAATTTGGACATTTGTGGCGATGAGTAAATATTCGGAAAATATTTTAAATTCTTTGTAGCGATCTGAAACATTTTTTAAATCATAAATCAGCTTTTTGATTTGATTTACTGTGGCGTGTAATTTTATCTGAAGCAATCCAGTAATATATTATTGCGGAACTAATATCTAGTTAAAGTGCATTTATACGAGTATATTATGTACACCTACTACAATTGACATCAGTAAATTGTGCAGATTAAGAACCCGTTAACTAATGACATCGATTACTAATAAATTTTAGATTTAGCTACATCAAAAGCTATTAAATGATACATAAATTATATGTCAAAAATAATATTTAGTTTTAACTAAAAACCTAGCTTTCAATACTAACGCAAGATAGTAATATAGGATGCAAATTAAATAAAAAGTATAAGAAGAGAGTAGCATAAATGCCCTTAAGCTATTCTTGTTTCCAGTAATTAATGTTACGTTATATCTCACTGGATTGAACCGATTTTTTTTATTTTTAATCTTCATAGAAAATACGGTAAATAAATAATAAAATATTGTATACCTCAAATTAAAGAACTATACATATTATTAATTAACATCTACAATCATATAAATTGTGAGAGAAGTAAAGGTATGAATGTACAGCTTTCAGTATTACGTATTTTTCCATAAATATAACTGCTATTTATTTATTATTATTTTATATTGCATTTATAGTCAATTATAAAAAAAAGCAGTGATTTATTTTTTAATAATTTATTATAATACTTTTCTATGATTAAATTTCTTTAATTAATTTACATATGTTTTATATATAATTCGGCTTTTTTGGATGTTTTTATCAATTCAGAGGCTCGCAATATTTTTTTATAAAATTATTATAAAATATTTTTCTTAAAAAAAAAAATTATTAAAAAAAAACAAATTTTTCAAAAATATTTAAAAAATCAAAAAAATGCTTGGTATTCTTAGCATACACCGCCAAATTTCGCTTGGCACTAAACGGGTTAATATACTATTTTCCATAAAAATCATTTATAATATTAAAAAAATATTATATAAATATAATATTTTTTATTTATTATAATGTCAGTTACATATGTAAATATATAACTATCTGAGGTACCACAAAATAGTGAAAGTTTTACCCATGTAGAAATATGGCGATACCACTTAAAGGGTTAAATAGTGAATTATTGTTAAGATATCTAATTAATCTTTAATATAGATATTGCTTTAAATGAAACTTTATGAGTAAATATTATATTAGTTTTTTTATATAATTATTCAAAAATTATTCATGTTCACTCTATGCAGATAACTCTACTTACATATAAAATTACAACCCTGATTTCTTGTGAAGCATATAAAAATAAATTATTGTTATTAGGATATTATCATTTCTGAGCAAATCATAAATTTTTAAGGTTTTTTCAATAGCAAAATTCTCAAAAAAAGTATTTTTTTAAATTGATAATAAGTAATCATTAATCTTGATTACTAAGAAGTATAATAATACATTTATATATTATTATTATTATTATTATTATTATAAGTTTAAGACCTTACATTATATGATAAAATAATTGAAATATTTGCTTGATAAAATAATAACGAAAAATTTATTTTTTACAATTAATGTGTGTAACACAAAAATAATCATTATTTACTTCTAGAAATAACTTATTAAATGAGAAATTAATTTATTACGACTATATAAATGTCCAGTTCGTATTAAGAACTTTTTAACGCATCTACCGAATTTTTCGTCATGTGCATCACAATTATGGTTGTAACGGAATAAATCGTCATGAGTATAGAAAACCAAATAAAAAAAATATTGCCGACAATTAAAAAATGTTAGAAAGATAAAATAATAATAATTGAATAAAAAATATATTTTTAATTGCCGTATATAAAATTTAACTTGTGTGCGAGAACGTTGACGAGAAAGACAGATTTTACCAGTAAGACTATATTTAATTTAATTTTTACTAAGTTGATCTTTTGATATTTTTAAGAATAAATAATTAAACATATTTAAATTATTCTTTTTTGAGACTATTAAATGCGTAAGTAAAAAGCATGACCATTTCCTACTAAAAGAAGAACGAAACTGTTTCGTATATGCCACGATGAAGCAATCTTTGATCATCTTATGGTGGCTTAAAAATGTGCGAATAGTACAAGTTTTTAGATGTGACGCGTGATAATTAATCCCGCCCACTGTAGATTAGTTATTAAAAACTCGTGACGAGTTAATTCGTCATGTACATTTTATTGATATTTTTATGACAAATTTATTCGTCATACTAATTAAAATATTAAATTTACTATAAAAATATAATAGTTATTAATGTTTTGTAATGATAAATGTATTATAGTAATATAAAAAAATATTAATATTTATGTTTAACTTATTTACTCATAAACCATAAAAAATATATTATATATATTATTGAAAACCATCAATATTTTTAAAAGGACATTGTGTAAAAAATATATTCCTAATGTAAATAAAATTGTTACTAATAATAAAACTATACATGCAACTCAGCGTATAATTAAAATACCTCTAAATCATTATTTTTATTCTTAATGATAAAAATATAAAGTGTATTAACAGTAAAGGATCATATAATTAACTCTAACAAAAAAACTATATAGATTCTACAAATTAAAATAAAAAAATACTGTAGCGTTTTACATACAGAAAATCTTGAATTTTCTATTCGGCTTTAAATAAAATCAATCTGTACTTTGTATCACAGTATAATATAATTAATAATAAATATATAATATATAATTTACAATGAAAAAATAAAATTTTCACTATCTAAAAAACAAGATCTCATAAGGAAGATCTCAATATATAGAAAATGATTTTATTAACAGTAAAATAATGGCAATTTGTTCAAAAATCAGTAATACCGAAAATATATTTCGTCTTTAGTTAATTTGAGAAGAGTGGTTAAGTCGTTGTATTAACTAATTAGTCAATAGATAAAATATGTATAAGATCATTTACAGTAAATAAATAAAAGGAATTAATAACTACATTTTAATAACAAAGAGAGAGAAAATATTGAATTGAATTTTATTTAGCTTTATTACAAAGTAAAAAATAATTGTAGATCTACTATTTAGGATCGCAATAGTACATTAACATTGGTTTAGTTCTAAAGTTCATAGAAAGAAGAAAGTACAGATACACTACTCCATTTTAGATTGATCAATGTGAACCCAAGGACCTTAATAATTTTGTTTTTTTATGTTGTAGTTATGTTGTGCAGTATGTTGCTTAAAAATATGTTATGACTATTCAATTAAGCTCAAATAAATTTTAATATATTTTAGTGACTTATACATAACAATATATGTCAAGAGACTCACGCGCGTGTGCAGACTCGCAAATGATGCCAGCGGACCTAGCAGCCGTGGAAAAGTATGTACATGGTAGAGATATAGCTTACTCGAACGACGGTGCATATAACGCGAAATAACATCAGACGTGACATACTCGACTTCACTACGCCTCTACTACTACTTCGATTCGCGGACTTCTTCAACCATGGACTTACGCCTCGCTTTATGCTGTGCATCATTACCAGGACACGCGCTTTGAAACAAGTTTTTGTAAAAATTGGGTAAGCAAATCAGATATAATAAATATGAATCACCAGACTGTAAGTCTGTGAATCGGTGACATCTATACAATTAATTATATATTTTTATATATTACATAATCTACTTTGCAGCTGGGGCTGGTTTTTTTTAATAGAGCATTTTTATAAACAATGATTCGAGTCTGATGCCGTGGCTCGAACCCGTGGACTCTGGGTTACCAGTTTGGGACCTTACGGACTGTACTATACCGATCTTTTAAGTGATCATTGAATTTAAAGATACCTAACATATTTATTATTTACAAATAAAATCGTTATTAGTCAAAAGAAAACTAAGTACCAGAAAAAAATTAATAAAATTTATTTTAATTGATCAATATTTATTTTCATAAACATTAAACTTTTTGAATATTATTTAATATGCTGAATTACTGAAGGCAAAATAAAAGTGATTGTTTTGATCAGGGACGTTATTTCAGTTAAGATAAAAAATATTTTAAATAAATAATTTTAATATACAATATCTAATAACGATTGGAATAAATTTGGTATACATTAAGATTGGATCTGTATTGGTGAATTTGCATATAAATTAAATAACTAGAAAAAAAATAACCGCGTACGAATTATTGAAATAAAATCTTTGCGTGTTGAAACAACATTACAACGAACTTCACATTAATTTGTGTCGCACACCTGTTTAAAGATAAGCATTAAATGATAATAAAGTGTGGGCCTTTCTAACATTTTGAATCATTCGACGAACGAATTCTACGTATTTCGGTCATAATAGACACAACCAATAAACATTCTATTCACAAATGTTTTTCGAAAGCGTGAAAGCATGTTTTGTATTGAAAAGAAGCGTATCATAGACTGATGAAACCAACAAGTTATCTGCATATTATTTTTATTAAAAATAAGTTCGCATAGCAGCAACGAATTTATTTTTAGACACATGATACAAATTAATTAAATTGTTTGTAATTAATTATTTATAAATTTGGTTTCTTTAAGACTATGCTATAAAAGTAAACATATTTTCAAGAACATCCATTTGTTTACAACATTAACCATTCTTCGTCCTCAACCCCGCTTGCCTCCGATTGGCGACCGCTGCCACCGGTGAGAGATGTAGCTCGAGGCTGGCTGTGTTCAGCCAGTACGTTGAACTTTTAGCCCAGTAAACTCCGGGCTAGCTGGCAGCTCGCCCCACCGGCTGCGGTACATTGAGCATCATCATTGCGAACCGGACAAATCTAAAGTTCATTCAAGTTTACCGGCGCTTGCTCCGATCTGTTCTCACACGCGCGGTGAGCCTTTTTAGCCACGCAAAACAAAACAATGAACTGACTCACACGGCCTATGAAGGACGGGGAACCCTGGCAAAGGTCGATGCTTTTCACCGCATGGTGCGGTGTCCAAGGATATGACTCGCTGAGGATTTCCCTCGCACCAGTTGGCATTTTGCTAAGCTTAAGGGCAAAGATCAAGAAACACAACGACCACTTTAATATGCAATAGTGCTAAGGCACTTAATGGTTGATTTTATAAGTGGTTTTATGGAAAATGTATACATTCTTTATAAGCACAGTTTATATCTTCGGTTGTTGCTGATTATATCAAGCAAAAAATGTAACATTTTATGTACTCTTTCGATATTTAGATAATAATCCTAAAAAAAACTTGGTAGGTAAAGGGTTAAAAAGTGTACTGATATATATTTTAATATGCGATGTGATATAAAAAAAGAATTTTATTGTTTTTTTAAATAAATTATTTAATACTTAAATTGTTTTTAATATGCATGTAATAAAATTGGTACAATTTTTTTTCTATAGATTAACCCGTTCAACCTTGTCTCCGAAAATTTTTTGAAAGGGTTCCGCGTTTATGGGACAGACTACTGAGACGAAATTCAATAATTTCGAAATTCAATATTAGTTCGTAGTGTAAGTAAGTTTTTATGAGAGTCCCATATGTGGCTATTGACAATACGGTCGCGAAACGACTAAGCCCTGTAAGTGACTCGTGGCATTAGAAGGGTTAAAATTGTAAATGTTACCAATTCAAGGGCATTGAATACAAGAATTTTAACCTAATTATGTGAAAATGTAGGAAGTTTACATCATTTACATTTAGGGTTCCTTAAAGAATATTATAAACTAGAAGGGTTACAAAAGCTGTGTTAGTTTAAAGAACCCTAGATTAACACAACAAAAAGACAAATACATTATAGTTTTGTATTGTATTTTCAAATTGTAAAAACAGAAGTTTAGAAAATATATTGAAAAATATATATTATAAAACATCAAGTAAAACTGTTTAATTTTACTTAGAAAATCAGCACATACAAAATGTTCTCAATAGAAGCCAGAAATTCCACAAAATGAAAGACATACTTTTCTGATTTGTTGTAATAGATTATTCATACATTGCGTGTCAAATCTTCCTCTGAATTGAGTCTTGCGTTTCCTTCTTTATTATTCGTAAATCACCGCATAGAAATAGCAAAAAATACATCTCTGATGTGAAAATTCCAACGTGTGCGCATGCGCATTTCGGAATGCATCGCACGCATCGTCTATAGAAGCGGCGCTTCCACCGAATTTCATTAAGCGTAATATGTTTGATCGCCCGATCACTGATTCCACCGTCACTCTAATCACTTTCACCGTGCGAGTTCTGGTGGGTTATCTACGGCCGGCAAACTTTGCCGCAAGTTCACTTGGTCAGTGTCGTTGGACTCGACGTCGGATCATTGTTCATTTCACATTAGCTTCACTTTCACTGAACCACACGGACCCCAAGGTCCGCTCGCCGTGTCGTCGACCTCGGCGAAGACCTTCGATTCGTGGTGATTAAAAAGCATCGACAAAAACAAACGCCAGTTTTCCTCCGCCCGCTTTCTAAGCGGCGAAAATCCGCTCACCGTTTTCCCATACGGCAACGATAAAGTAGAAAGTTTTATTATCGATGTTCAAAGATATGCGATGCGGAAGGCAACGAGAATCGCACTTCCTCAATCTGAGCTCACCTTGAATTATAATAAGCGATTGTTTCAAACTCTCTTCTCTCTCGCCAGTTCGCGGATGCAGTTTTAGAGTAGTTAAATTTTAATAAGAATAGCTAAAACCGCGCGTGTCTACGCATGCGCTACACGCGTTACAAGAGTACGCTGTTGATTGTGCAGATTACATTGCGCGCGATGTGCGCATGCGTGAAAATTGAACACAGCGACCAGCGGGTGACATTACTACGATCGTAAAAGTGTAGAAATATTAATGATTATTAAATAGCAAAAGTCTTACACATTCAATATGTACATAACTAACAACGTCAGAAGATAGGCTTTCAACTAACCAGATTCCGTTACTATAGCTACTATTATAAAGGGTCAAATAGAAGGACTTAAAATGTACTATGTGTACATATTATTTTTTATGATATACTAATGAAGTTTAATCATTCATTATCCTAACTGTTTTAGCTGTACATTAACCATCGGCAAAACCGATTCGTCAAACCAGGCGACAGGGACCAAACGAATTGGCGGCAATTATTTCTTCTTGGCCCAGCGAGATTTTCGCAGACGATTCTTACCAGTCACGTTTCCAATTTCTTTTGGTAGCGAAAAAAAAGAACAAGTCTCGCGAGCAAAAAAAAACACAACACGAAGACAATGAATGAAGGCCATAGCGAGTTTTCCACGAGGTCACGAACATTCGTCGGAAAGTTGTCGAAAATCGTTCGGTGTGAACGAACCTTTACATAATTAAATTATGGAGATACAAGTATATAAATAAACATTATGCAACGTTCTTAAGATGTCTTGAAAACTCTGCTAATTTTAGACAAATCAGGATTCATGAATATCTTTATTTTGGTGGATATTTATTAAGCATTTTATTTTTGGATTGACCAATATATTTATAATGCAGTTACTAAGGACTTGCATACAATTTCTGATCCAATTTCTAGCCTGCTTTATTTTTTTGCATCCAATATTTGAGGTAACCGTTTACATTAGTAATATATTTATCGATCGTTAAACTACTATCATAATAAAAAAAATTTTCAACGAATTCACAAAAAAATTACATTTTTTTTGTAAATATTTATTATTTACCGAAAAAAATAATATCCGTTTTATAAACAACTTTTGCAAAATATTTCAGGCATAAAGTGGTTAAATGACATTGGAAAGTTCCCCTACCTGCCCCTCTAAGCGACGTCACTGATTTTTAAACTAGAAAAAATATTTTTTTCGGTATATTACTACAAATATTTTTATAAGGAAGTATATATTACTAATTATGAAAAAGTTATATAATTTAACTAGCACCTGAAAAATATTTTTTTATAAAAGTTTTATAAAATAATTTTAGTAAATATAAACCTAAGAATACGTGAAAAAGAAAATTGTTAATATAGCCGTCTTACTATTTCCTCTTCTACATAATTTTAACTAGATTTCTAGAGCCATTAAGAAATATTTTAAATATGTAGAAATATGTCTAAATATCAATAAATTTTTAACTGCACAATGTTTGAACTATATAAATAAATTATATCTTTGAAATTATTCTAATTTTAATAAGGTCTGTGAATATTTCTACTATATTGGAAAAATATATTTAAATGGTAATTTAACTTGAAGTGCTTGGATTAAATTAAATATATCTAAATATTTTTTTTATTATTTACTATCCTTTTTTAATTGTGTAAAACAAATATGCAATGAATCCTTAAAGTATGCTTCTCTGGGTAGTGGTGTTACTAGGGGATCTGTGGGAACGGGCTGCCCCGGACGGCACTTGCTTGGAGGAGGCATTTTCGCGATGGAAGGACCGTTCGTTTAATGTGGTTATTAAACTAGATGGGCTAAAAAATATACATATATCTACAAGCTAAGTTAAATAAAAAAAACAACAGTAACAAATTCTGGTTATACGACCCAACCGACTACTTTTATAGAATATTTTTTGCGCTCCTATAGAATATTTTTTGCTGCCTGATAATTATCAAACTTGAAAAATGTACTTCACATTTTTTATATGCATATAATATGTGAAGGGTATATAGCATAGCTGGGGGGGGGTCAAAATGGACCGCTTTACCCGGAAAGTGTTGGCATATTGAAAACATGCTTTAGGTAACAGATTTTTAGGAAGGAGGGGGGGGGGGCAAAGGATTTAAGGATTTTCCAGGGTAGTACAAACTCTAGCTACGCCACTAACTCTGAGGGACTGGTTTATTTTGCCCACAAAACTATGCCACACTCTGGTAACACTGACGTGATAGCGGTGAGGGGACACGTTCATTGGCGGACCACGACTGGAATACGACGGCCAGCGAAACCTCATCCACCGCAGCAGCATATAACAATTATTATATAAATTCAGTAAAATACTACTGCAGCGGCCCAATCTGTGTCTAATTGCCACCCTTTACCATTCGTCCTCCAAAATACTCAACTTAGACTTGTATGCCACGGACGCCGTACGAAGCTCTATCAAGTCGCACTATCAAAAAATTTCCACGAGCTTCCTACGAATCTCTCGCAAAAATTCGCATTTATACTTAACGTTTAAAATTAATACCACTCTATAGCATTCATAAAATGACGAAAATTTAATGTTAACTTTTCAATGTCGCCAGGGCTGTCACAAGCAACTTATGCCTTTGTGATTTTTAATAACAATGGCTGGCATTACGGCCGTATAGTACGCCAATGTACTTTGGCACATAAAGGGTTAACCACCTGATTTTTTTATTTCGTTTTCTATGGTTAAAAAAGAGGGATCCACTATATTATAAATTGACCAAATATCTGTTTGGTAAAATGTGGCGATTATATGTGTACGTCAAACCGCTTCTCTGAACCAGATAAAAATTCTTTGCATAAAAGAGAGAAAGGGTGACTTAGATATGTCATCCAAATCTACGCACTACAGAGAGATCTTACACCCTCGTACAAAGCAGTACAAAGCAGAGTCTCGCCCTTGATCTGACATACCCACACAAAAGATACTGTAGCCTTAAGAGCTGCATCCACGGAGAGAGGTTCCTTTAGACTCCAGGTGAACCTCTCTCTAAATTTTGGTTGATTCTTTAGGGTCTTTGTTAATAGACGCAGTTTTAACTTAATAAAGCTATTGACCACACAAATATAATATTACTCACTGGTTACCTTTAAAATTACTGATCATCAACTGCCAAAAAATATATTAAAATAAAATTGAATATATTTATCATCATAAGTCATATTTTTTCAATGTAGTTTTTCATAAAACATATGTCAGCTTTTCATAAAACGCATGGTGAAAGATTTACATTGACATATACAGTTTCATGCTATATGTTAGAATGTTATAGGGCAAACCAGAAAGCGCCGATTAAGCAAGTTCCCTCAGCCGCTTTATCCGTCTGTGTCGCCAAAGTAGCGCGTAGCTCCAGATTAGCCAATTAAATCGGGCCCCACATTTTTTTTAATACATACAGTTTATTCTCTATCAGCTAAAGTAATTAATTATAACAGAATTTTCAATACCCAATAAGTACGAGCTAGCTCGACTTTAAGTGAGAATAGGAAAATCCAGGTAAACCTAATCTGTGATGACCGATCAGAATTATCATTATATAATCATCACTAATTCTAATCTCCCAGACACGACAGAAATTGAAAAAAAATAAGACACATATCTGATTTGAATACAGGTCTTTCAGGGCAAAAGTTAGTGACTTGTCTATAGTTCTGGTTAAATAAAAAAAAATTTATAAAAATCAAAATTGATTTTCCTACTTAACTTATAATATCACACAAAAATAATCAGTGCAAATAAGAGGCAATCAAAAAAGTACTGATGGATATTGAAGTAGTTACTGCAGTTTAAAATTAGATAATATACACCAATATATAATTAAAATATCATTAGTTATTTAAACATACCTGATAAAATATAGCATGTTGTATGTACATATAGTGGGAATTAAATTGTAAACTATATCTCAGCTTTAAAAAGCCACAATGGAATAAATAAAATAATATATGTCAACATGTGTTTTTTAGAAAAATATAAAATAAGATCATACTTAAGAGCTTTAAAATGAAATCTTAATATAAGTTTTGAATTCCTGTGCGTAGCTTTTTTCGCCCACCCTGTACACACATTCGTGGCATTTTGGGTGTTGTTAACAGTTGATTTGTTGCAGAGCAAGAAGCCACTCTGGTGCGGGTTATCTTGGTCCAAGACCACTCTATACAACTCCGGCCGTTCAACTTTTAGCCCAGTAAACTTTACCGAGTTCATGCACTATGTTCATTGAACCTGCGTATACACATACACACTTACACAATCAAACATGTATGTACACACACTCATAAATAAATTTCATACATTCACAATATGCACAATCTTAGATTTTTTTTGAATACTGACTAAATTATTTTAGAGAAGCTAAATAAAATTAAAATAAATTACTACATCTTTGCTCTCTCATCGACTTCAAGGAATTATCTTATTACGTACTTATAGTAGAAGATAATTGCGAATAAACGTAATCTAACAAACAAGCGGATACGCTTAAACTACACAGGATTTTGCTACAATTTTCGATCTTATTTGGCTTTGTTGTGTACCAACGGAGAGGTCATCGTGATACATTCAACAGTTTGTGTAAATTCGTAGTCAAATCGATGGAAATGGTCGACAACAAGTGCATTTATGTTTACAGAGAAAATCATTATACAATGTTGTTTCGAAATAAATTAAGTCGGTTGACCCTATTGTTTTTTAATCCGGGTATCACGTAAACGTGAGTTATTCACGTTTGCTACTGTATACTTATTATTTCAAAAAATGATACAAAATCACATTCAAGTAATCATAAAAAATCACATTTATTTTTCTTAAATTTAATTTTTTTTTTAATAATTAACAACGTCAAATATAAATTATTTTAAATTTATATTACAACATGAAATTGCTATGAAGATATTATAAATTTTCAATTGGAGTGCTCAGTTTATACTTAATCGTTAAAAAATAAATTAAAATTAATAAATATTCATAATTTTTAGTATTAAAAAGAATCAAGTATTGTAAAAAAAATATAGTAAGAATAAACTATTTCTAACATAACATTATTTTTATAAAATCAACAAGCTCAATGGTTTATTTACTAAACTCAACTTCCTTTCTAATAAATTTTAAGACATTAACCTGCCAAATAAAAAAATGCTGAATCTATAATGACTTAAACCTTTCAATAATATTTTTCTTGTCACAGTTTTTTTTTAATGTGTAGATTATTTAAACACATGTTTCTATTCAATAAAAAAATAGCAACATTAGTACACTATCACTAAAATTTATTTACATAAAAAAATTATACAACTAAAACTAAAAAACAAGAGGGACATTTACTATGTATTATTATTAGATACATATATAGAAAATCGACAAGAACGAGTCGGTATTGTAACACCTTAACTGAACAGAAAAAGGAATCAAAGATATTTATTTTATATTAAATGTACGCATCATTAAAATGAGAATTTGCATTTTCTAGATTTTCTCGGGAAGTTTTAATGAATAAAATAATATATGTGATATATTATTTTAAATATCCTTATATTATTGATGAGCAGAGAACTGGATGATAATTAAAAAGGAGAAACTTCAATATATGATTTAATATATTGGATGCGAATAATTGAAGAACTAAAACTAATCGATCTGCTTGATTACAGAGCGTCGAGTTACTAGGGAATTTCGGGCTCCCATATTTATACCGGTATCGTAAAAAAAATATGAATAACTGCTGTTGATACTTTACATTCTTAATATTTTTTTATAAGATTAGATAAAAAAATATTGAAAAAACGAGCTTTAAGTTTGCCGAGGGTCAGAGTCCTCTGTGGAAAGTTCATATATATTTTTGCAATCTGCCAATTTTTTTTATATTATATTATTAGCAAAACAGAGGTATGGCCGATTAGGGTGATTAAGAAAATCATAAACATTTTTTTTCTATTCAAATAAATTTGAATTCGACTTCCAAAAAAGCATGCATATTTTCAAACATCTGGCATAGACTTACTCTTTTTATGTAGCAGTTGTAAAACACATACAAATATTCGTATAAATTTATTTTTTGAACAAAAATGGCTGTATAAATTTTATAAAGATGTGATAATATTTGATTTGCCATTTTTTCCGAAAAATTTTAATATTATATTAATCAATTAGCGTTGTGAAAACTCTTTGAAGTTAGTCGTATATATATATCAGAAATTATTTTACTTGTATGTATTTATTATATCTGATTGTCTTACTTAGTTGGTACAGATTTACCCCGTTGTAACGCATTGGGCTTACGCTTGTCAGGTTACAACGGAAGATTTAATAGAAATAAATAAATTTGAGACATGCTTAGCAAAACTTTTGTTATGATTGCACTAAGGTAAACGCGAGTTTCCCGCTTGCTATTATATCGCTGGCTTCCGCGACGAACGGACGCGTGGTAAGCCTATATACTTTTAACTACCCTAAATTTTTATTATTTTTGAGCAAATACATAATGTGCAGTTTTCTTAACATATCTTTAAATATTTTTTTGGTGAAATTTTAGAAAACTACTTAAAAATATTTTCTCGATATATTTAAGAAATAATTTGCACTATTATCATTAATGAATAATCAACATATATGAAAAAATTTTTTTTGTAAGATCATTCCATTTTTGTAGAAAATAAAATGTTTATTTTTATGCTATTATTAGCCAGGGGCAAATCGTAAACCATTTTTTTCTATTCAAATAAATTCGAATTCGACTTCCAATTATTTTCAAACATCTGGCACAGACTCACTCTTTTTTATGCAGCGATATAAACATATGCAGCAGTTGTAAAATACCTAAATATATTCGTACGAATTTATTTTTCAATCAAAAAAGGCTGATTTGCCATTTTTCTCAAAATGTTTTCAAAAATAGTTTTATTAATATTATATGAAGCAATCATAGTTGTGTAAAGCCCTTTGAAGTTAGTCGTGTATATATCAGAAATTATCAACTTATTATTTCAATTTCACAAAAATATGTGAAAAATTACGAGATAAACACTGAGAGATACACATGCAATGGATTTAGAATAAGATTTGTCAACATCAGCTTAAATAAAAGATTCACAGTGTTTCTATGGTCGTTCAAAGGATCATGGTCGCATGTTACAATTAGATTAAACCTGCGACTTCTCCTTGAAGAAAGAAGTTTAACAATCTCATAAATCCAACCCAAGTTTCGGGGCAAAATTTGCATCGAACACCACTGTTGTATGTATCCTCTGTAAGTATTGAATTTGCTTAATATTGTACTTTTAAAAAATGATTTACGGTCAGACCTAATATGATTGACTTTGTCTCTTATTTGTCCAGGCTTTTAAGAATCAGTGCTAATCACATGAAAAATTATTGACAACCAACGACGACCATAGTACCGACTTTCAGACACAAATCACTCGTCATGCACTTGACAAATCTCTAATTGTATTAGCACATTTTTGATAATTTTTTTTGTGGTCTAACTGGCTACTAAATCCCACCATTCAGAACCAATCCTGAAACTACTTTCATTAACTACGCTTTGATTAATTTATGTGTACGTAAATCAAATTCAAGAATGTAGAGATTTTTGTCCTGTATACTGTAACGTTAACAAAAATATAAACTGAAACAAATCTCAATTCGTAAGATCTAGCATTTGAGTATTTTTTAAGACTTTAATAATAAAAATTTAACTAAAGTAAGTATATATATTTAACACGATTAAAGATGCGCAATCTCAAATATCTAAAAAGATTCGAAATGATTTTTAAAGTAAATAAATATAATACACGTAAAATAAGTAATATGTGCAATACTGACTAATTTAAATAGAAAGCTAAGTTTTACAGCGGAAAATTTTAACATAACTGCAGCTTTCCTGCGTGAATAATTTTTGCATTGTGAATGCAGTGTTGCATTCATTTCTCATGCAAATATTCGCTAATGGGCGATTGACCAACTGTTAAAAATGTCTTACACTTTTTCGTCTATGCATTTTTAGAAATGCACGTCGATTGCAATTAGTTACAAATGTGAAAGATTCAAGAGAGTAGAATATGAAAGCGTGAAAGGATCCAGCATGCAACTCTGCATACTAAAGTTCATAAAATTGTGCAACTATTTCTTTTGTTGCATCTTTTTACCGGCAGCGTCAACGATATTTATCACTCTGAGAATAGCTGCGGAGTGAAAAACACTAAGATAATTACGTTGCCGGAACAGAAACCTCTGTTCTCTGATGGAAGACTATGATCGGGTGGAAGAACCGGATTTCTTGCAGCCACATGGAGCAATTCAAAATAACGATTGTGCTGATTTATTGGCGTGGCGTAAATTTTAACATGCATAAACGCGATGCTGAATTTGCAAACGTGATAATTTATATTATAGGTACTAGTGCCTTACACGTTGAAAGATCAACGGTTGTAAATTTGTCTGGAAAAGTGATAATGTTATAGAAAACTATATCCACCTTTCCATCATTCGCAGTTGTTATGTTTAATTGTCTAAAATATGAACTTACATTATTTAAAAAAAAAATATAATATTCACTTATATTTTGAAAAAAGTTCTATATCTATTAATTATTAAATTATTTTGGTAAATCCTGGAGTTAAAAAATATACATTCCGAGCTCCAGTTTTTTGCCTTGGAACACGCTAATGCATTGTAATCACAAAATAAATGTAGAAATAGATATTTTATCAATTCAAACGTCTTATGTACAATATATCATATTTTATACATTTTTTTGAATATATGTTTCAATGTGTAAATAATATTAAATTAATATTTAATTTTTTTATTAACAAGCATGATTTATTTAAATAATTTTAAACTCTGGATATATTATATACATATTACTATTTTGATAATTGAAGTTTTGAAAATGTATGCAAAATTTTATTTTAAATAAAAATAAGCAATTTCTCAAATTTAGGATATTTTTAAATAACAATTTCTAAATCCAAAATTATGCACACAAAATTATAAAAAGTTTTTGATTAATACATAACTTTTGTATGTAATGTGCCAACTATTTATCATGCCAAAGAAGATAGGAACAAAATAAAATCCCTTTACATAAAAAATGGTTCTGAGAAACCACCTCCTTCCATCAGACAGCAAAAATAAAAACGGATTTGCTCTACGAGGGATTGCGCAACACCTAGTCCTTCGGGCTCGACACTGGGTTTTTACCCTTGATATTTCAGACTTTCATAAAGGGTTTCTTAACCAGGAAGTTTATAAGAATGTTTTTATATAGCATTTACAAATCATAAAAAAATATTATGTATGTATTTGGATACCTACAATAATACATTAACCCACTATATTTGTATAAATAGCTACATGGGCTTAAATTTAGTTATTCATTATTGCAAATTTGCAATGAATATCAATGAAATCTAATTTGATGTCGCCGACACACATTCAGAATACAAATGCAGCTATAGATAACAACGCAATTTTAGCAATGTTAAAAATGTGACCAGGTAGTACAACGTGCTACAGAATAATTTTAATAAATTATCTATAACCAAGCTATTATAAAATTTAGTGTTTATTTTTAACCAAACGGTTATTGCTTAATTGCTTTAAGTCTTAAAACATATTAAAATGTTATACATTTATTCAAATCACCTCTACGTATCTTTTATCTTAATAAATAGTCAAATTGAATCAATTATGGATAAACTTATATATTGGCGTTTTTAATAATAAATCATATACTAAGTTAAGAGTTTATATAATTTACTTTTACGTCATTTTTCTACCGGACTAAGAGAAATAAAATAAAAAAAGTTGGCTTTCAAACGAAGCTTATTTAATCATTTATTTGTGAAAATTGAACATTGGTTTATTTTTATACGTAAATACTAGATTTATGTATTGAATTTATATATTAGCTTTCATACTATTTTGTATGTTGGTTAACTGAATCGAATATCGCATAAACAGATACGATGAATGTATTCATAAATGTCCGGAAAAGCTAAACTTTTGAGGACTACTCTATATCTAAACAGACGTGAGAGTAATGTACATTTATTTTGATTTGGCACTATTTTATTTACAATAAATCCTATTTGTCCAAAAAAAAACATGAAATAATAATATTCTAAAATATACGAAACACAATACTTTAATTAATTAATTATTATCTGTATCTTGTTTAATCATAATTGTTACATATAAAATATGTTTGATTTTTAATAATAATAAATAAAGATTTGTATGATACAATAGTAAAAATTATCGTTGGATATTTTCAAATAAAAAAAATGTTTTAAGTGCCTCTATCAATTATTTATAAAAAGGTTTAATAATAGGTTGTTTTAAAATTGACTACAGTTCTATAAAAAAGAGTTTTTTGCCTTTGCAAAAAATTTCAAAAGTCTAAAATCTGGAAGCAATAGTCTTGAGGGTTTTTATTTTATATGACACTTACTTTAAAGCAATTTTTTTTTCTGTCACGTAGAAGACATGAGAATCATATTAGTTTTTCTTTAAAAAGTCTTAATTTTACGATTTATTTTATTTTATTTTAAAATAAATACGTAAACTAGTTTTTTTAATTAATTTAATATTACAAAATATTTAACTAATAAATTGATAATAATAAAATATGGTTTTAGGACCAGAGATTAGTTTTAGATTATTTAGTATTTTTCCAAAGAAAAAAGTTTTGAAAAATATTATTTTTTAGATAAATCAAATAAACAATATAAAATAATTCAGTCTTTAAAAAGTCTTATTTTTACGATTTATTTTATTTTATATTGTTAATAAATAAATCTGCAAAATCATTTTTTAGGTACAATTAATATCACTAAATAATAATAATATGTTAGCTAGCACGGCACTAAAATTGGACAGTTGCTAAATGTCCATTTGCTGTTCAAACCCAAACTTACCCTAAAAACATATATAAATAATAATAATATAATGATTAATTTGTTAATGTTAGGTTTATTAAATACGCAAAATTAAAAATTTCATAGTACTTTTTATTTAAAAAAAATAATTTAATTACGAAATTAATCTGAAAAAGATTTTTAATACATATTTACTACTTATATTTAAACTACATTTTCATCATTAATTACTTTAAATTACTTTAATATTGTTTTTTTATGTACAATGGTTAATTATGAATACATTGAATATAATTCAAGTATTTTTTCAAAAAATATTATTGAAAAATAAAAAAATTTTATGAAAAATTTTCCTTAAAAAAATAACTTTTTTAAATTTATTTCAGAATAAATTTACAAAATGTTCTTTTTACAAATCATTTATTACTACATATTAAACAATTTTTTACTACAAAGACTAAATTCGAATAATTAAAATTATTTTTTAATTATATTCAAAAAAAAAATTCAATCTTGAATTAAAAATTAAAAAATTATTTACACGTTAGAGGTTAGAGTATAGACTTTATTAAAAAAATACAGGAAATTAAAGACCAGCAATTAATTCTACATAATAATCCTGTTATCGTATATTTTTGGCAAAAATTTCGTTTTTGAGAGCATCTTTTACTCTAAAGTAAAAAAGCACCTAAATAATAACAGCAAAAATCTTCATATTTTTAAGAAAACGAACATTATAATTAAGTTAGAAAATACTAAGAACAATAAAAACTTTGCATTAAGCTTTTTTATAATCGAAAACAAGAAATGAATCTCACAAAAAAATTTATAAAGCCAATTTTCTTTTATTTTGCACTATTTTTATTTGTAAATAATATAAAGTATTTAAATATAAAATAAAGAACCTAATTTTTTTGATTACATTTATGTAAAAAAAACCGAGCATGAAGTGGTTTATAAATACATTTTTCACATCATAAGATACCTTTTAGAAAAAGATACACTACACAACTATCTTGTCTTTTTGGAAAAAAATATTGCTGTACATTGAAATTGTTAATACACACATACTCGTAACTTTTTAAGCTCATGTGTTTCATATGTATTAATATTTTTTTATCAAATGGATATTTTACTTTAAACTACTATTTATAATACAGATACAAACTCTTGACAATTTATCCATTAAACTGCTATTTTATTTTAAGAAAATATCAAGAGATTTGTATATTTTATATATTAGGATATTTACTATTGTATATATAGTTGGATGTTTTAAAAAATATACTAAATTATACAATAGATTAAAAAACTATGAACGACGGAAAATGTGGATTGATCTAAGTTTTATAATATGAAAATAAGGATTGATCCGATTTTCATTACTATTATACTCAAATTCGCCGAAAAGACACATGAAAATTGCATTGCATATTTATGATCCCTTTTACATTAATATCTAGCTGGTCGTTGCCATTTATTATACATAGTAGTAGTCTTAATCAGTCATCTACAATTACTACAATTATTTTATTTTATTATCGATATTCGCCTGATATATACTAATTTCTACAGAAATTTTTATTATTTTACTATTTTTAAAGCATGTGATTGAGCCAAAATTTTGATGACATCTATATATTTATTAAAATAAATGCGATATCAAACGAAATGTAAGGTAAAACTTTAAATTTCGGTCAGATTTCCTCAACATTATTGCACAATGAAATAGAGCCCACTCAAGTATTATCAATCATAAATACCAATTTAAATCAAAATGTATCTTGCTCTAATAAATAAAATACCAACATTTTCCTCTAATTTACATTTCATTAGAATAATGATAAATTAATATTCGTTATATAACATATCCCTAAAAAGTATTTTGTAACCAGAATATGAATATAACCAGAAGGATAAGGTTACGATATTTTTATCTGTATACTGTGCTTAGAATGTACTTTTATTTAATATTTTTAATAAATAATGTATTACACTTACTATTTTTACATATTAGTGCATTCCATCTATAATTTAATTTTTAACTTTTACATTTTTTAATTAAACTTAATAAATTACGCTCGAGCAAAATATTCTGATCGACGTGCCTGAGAAGCAATCAATGTGAGCTTTTATTTCGCATCCGGTCATCTTTGTGAGCTTTTAAGGATCGACTGAGCTTCCTGTTTTATGTTGCAATTTTTTTCGCGCTAACATCATCAACATTGAGTGCCGCGGTGTAAAAGGGTTGAAAATGGACTTGCGCGGACATCATTGTCCCACAGTCGCAAGGTGACCACTCAATAGATATGGGCTAAGCTCGGGCCCAGCTTTTGAGCTTTTCGGACAAAAGACCGGCAGATTAAATTTGACCGATGGCCGGTTAATTTTGTTGAAGCGTGTCTGTCTGTCCAATGATGACCAAATCCGCCATGTGTTTCCTTGACGGAAGAGAGCAGCTTTCTTCCGTAATAGTGCGGATCAGTGACATTATCACCTTTGTTGTGCATTGTGTTTGCTTTCACGTGAAACTTTCATATACTATATAAAATAGTAACTTAAACAAAATATGAAATATAATTTATTTTACCAGCATATCAGCGGTACACAATAATGACTAAAACCTGAAAGGTTTCAAATCCCATATGAATCATAGTGTTTTTCAATTATTTATATCGTATCTGGAAGATCTGAATTAAAGATTAATATATAATTTTAATTCCAATCGATCATTTCAGATTATGTTTTCCTAGATTTTTCTAATCTCACGAATGAATATCTTGTTAAATAATTAAAATAAAATCGAGCAAAGTCGTGCGTTGTTATATGTACTAACTATAAGCTGTGCTAATTGTATATAATTATTAAAATAGATTAGTAGTAATTGATTGTGTTGACACTGTTGTAACACAATGAGTTAATGCCTGTCATGTTGTAACGGAAGGTGTACAATAAATAAATATATAGATTTAATACAAATACAAGATTATTTGTACACTGCAAAAAAAAATTAGTTCCTTCTATTTTTATACAGATTGATAAAAAAATAAATACGTAAGGATTGAAATAGATTGCCAGCTAATTAAAATCTATGTTGTATAGATGGGGACCCGACAAAGCCGCGCCGGACAATTCCGCGCCAACTAAGCCGCCCCGACATTGCCGCGACGATAAAGCCGCGCCGACATTGCCGCGCAAATCAAAATTATAAAATTGAATAAAATGATTTTTTTAATTCTAATTTTTATGTTTTGTGGACAGTTCTATTACTAGTGATTCGCTTTTTGAACAGTTAGTCATAGATTGGATGATGCTGGACAGTTACAAAATATACCGAAATGAAAATAAATCAATACAATATCATTAAAAAAATGTTAGGTTGTTTGGTTTTACAGTGAAAGTCGGCGCGAGCGGTAGCGAGACGTCTCCCTTTTTCTATATATATTTGTAATTATTAATAAATAAAAACCATGTTATAAAATAAATTTTGTTTTGACTTTGCGCGGCTATGTCGGCGCGGCTATGACGACGCGGCTTAGTCGGCGCGGGATTGTCTTGCGCGGCTTTGTCGGGGTGCCGTATAGATAATTACGCAATTTTAAAAATCGCTGTTATTGTTACAATATAAGTTTAAAAAAGCAATAAAATATGTTTAAAAGCAGGGTTTTTTTGTCATGTAACGCCTTTTTTCACCGTATTTTTAATGTTTAAAAAACATTGACAAACTGCGTAACATTTCATTTCTATATTTTCACGTAAATATGACGTCATTATTTTAATTTTATTTATTTTTAAGTGTAAAAGTTTTAACCCCAAGTTTAAATTTCGGTTACTTTTCAATCATCGGTCCCACTAAAAAATAACAGAAACGACGACAGAAAATATGGAAATATTGCTATGATAAGAAGCTATGTAAAATACGGATACAAGATTTGAAAAAATAAGAAGCTACAACTTAATTTATTTTTTTTACAATGCGTAAGAATCAAATGAAGAACATCAAAACCGAATTTTGACCAATAGGAGAGCGCAAAAAACAATTATCGCTTCTCAGAAGTCAAAAATTCATGTCTCGTCGTAGTGGGAACGCTCGTTACCGAGCGTTCCCACTACGACGACGACGACACGATTTTATTGCTTTTGACATGAATTTTTGACTTCTGAGAAGTGATAATTGTTTTTGCGCCCTCCTATTGACCAAAATTCGGTTTGAATACACTTTGATCACTACTCTCATGTCAATAAATTTTGAAATAAATAAATCTCTCATATAAATATTGTTTAATTTATTATGAACTTCTTGGCATAGAAAATCTGCTTTAAATTAAAAATTCTAATGTTCAATACATATTTTTGTTATTTTAATACAAAACCTAAACTATAATAAAAATAGACATATATGGGATTTATTTATTTTATTTTAGCTAGTTGTATAATAAAACATACATATAAAATGTAACATTAATGTTTTATTTAATAATATTATAATATTATATTTTATATGTATGTTTAATAATATTATAATTTAGGTTTTAATGTACGAGGTGTTTCTTAATTTTTTTATTGAAATCTACTCAACTATTATTTTAATGGACTTTTCTAAGAATATTATTATATAAATTCACAACTCCTTAAAATAATTCTTTGCCTTTCTAAGTTTTATATACCTATCTACCCTTAAATTAAAGCAATCTATACTTTAATATCTTAACATATTATTTTCTAATTAAAATACTTTTATTTAATATTTCTAGAACATATAACCGTTTAAATCTATTTGTATTTAAAATTACTCTCATTTTTCTATTTTGTAATTTTTGCAACATAGTTTTATATAATTAAATAATAATATATTACACTGCTACACAATAATTTAGTTGAGATAATATAATACTACATATATTTTTTTATATTAACAAAAGTTAAATTTAAAATTATCTAAATATTTAATTTCAGAAACAATTTATGTAATATAATTATCTAAAATATGTATATACCTACAATTACCTAACATATGTGTACAATTTATAATTATACATTTAGTTTATTCTTATTTCGTTTAAGCACATATTTCTATTATACACAATTAAGTAAAGTGTCTAAACAAACGAATGGCATCGAGTTCGACAGTTTTCCGTTACATTCTAATTGGAATCCACTACTATTTGCCTCTCAGCCATACACCGTGGATGTGTTATTTAAAGAAATATTCACCATTTTATTTGTTTTATATAATAATGCACTTTTCTTATAATAAATACAAATATTTTATTGCTTTTGGAAACAACAATAGTAGGAACACATTTAATAATGAATCTAATAATTGTATTTATTGAAATTCTGCGCAAAATTAAGAAAATCAGATACATACGTAACAAAATTATGGAATGAAGTTAGTGGTATTGTAGATTAATCAAATTTATTCATTTAACAATCCAGAACTCACGCCGATCCCCTAGAAATAAAAGTAGGAGGGGTGTCGCACGCAACGAAGAAAGAGATAAAACATGCTATTTCGTGTAACGGTACTTGGTCCAGACGACATATTATGAAGCAAACGGATTTATTTCACATTTTTTTGTATTACTTATTACATCATTTATCTAAAACAGAAAATACACGTGTCTGTCTGTCACAAGAATTCCTCCCGAACGGTAAACTAAAGCGACGTGACATTTGCACATCTAATTTAGATCAACTTTTAAGTGTAAAATTGAGATAAATAGCGACGTACTAACGACCAATTGCGTGCCAATGAAGACGCTGAAGGAACTGAACAATGACGTACTGACGATCGATACGTGCTACTGCTAAAAATATTGCATATAGTCAATTATTACAATAAATTTGTTATATCATGAATAATAAAATTTATATTAATGAATAAATAATGAGCGAAACGGGTAAATAAAGCTAGTTAATATATTTAATAAACAACATTGGTCATAATTTGAACCCCTGTGGAACACCTTGCAATATTATTTTCTCTTTTGAATAAACATTTTTGCTTTCTATTTTTTTATAAATAATATTTTTACCAATATATTTTACATCTGTTTACTTTTTTTAAATCTCTTATAAAATCATATCATTGCCCACTAACCAATCATTTATCACTACTTGTATTGTTATCTGATAATATTAAAAATGTGAACTAGTATATGATTCAATAAAAAAAAACATATTATTATATTGGTGTCAAAAATGCTAATAATATGAAACATAACCTTTATATACATCCTTATAATAAATATATTATATATACATATATAAAAAATCTTTAGTGGTCAAGTTAATATCATAATATATAACTCGCACATTATCTTCTT
The DNA here is from genome assembly GCF_051122295.1 of Plectrocnemia conspersa. Classification (NCBI taxonomy): domain Eukaryota; kingdom Metazoa; phylum Arthropoda; class Insecta; order Trichoptera; family Polycentropodidae; genus Plectrocnemia; species Plectrocnemia conspersa. The sequence continues at coordinate 29,542,406 of NW_028277177.1, read as the reverse complement.
ATATGGTAAATAATTTTATGATTAAAATCTTTAATTTTATATGAGATGTTAGTACAGATAATAATAAAATTATCATGAACCTTGATTTAAAATCATATGAGATTTGCTCATCCCTTTCACTGTTAGTATTATATCATACTTTACAGTTTGCAAGAAAAGTAATCTTAAGCGCAAAATAAAATCAAATTCGTTAAGAAAATATTCTGCGCTAATTTTCAGCTACTAATAATTATCTAAATCGATAATATATTGTTTATTTATATTAGAAAAAAATAGTTTTTGTACTTAATGAAAGGTTTCTAATTATATATGGAAAAACTTGATGAAATTTTCAAGTTGATACAAAATATGGGTCTATCGTGCATTGTTATAGTTATTCAACGAAGTAGGAAGTCTACATCGAAGATGTTATTGTGTCAGTGGACAGTTGCGGTCATCGATTATGTTCTAAATTGTCTGCCACTTTGTATGGACCCAATTCACTGTGCATGTTCAGATTGTTGTTATATTTGTATGGAAACACCTTTTCTTTGACGGACATCTACAAAAAAAAACAAGCACACGCCCTCGCACACGTTTCATTCTACGTATTAAAAATATATTTACATAAGTATAAGTATAACATATTTATAGTAACTGCATACATGAGTACAGAAAAATTAGTTTAATAGAAGCAAAATATATATTGAAATTCTGGCAGTATAAAATGCGATAAATATCAATTCTTAATTTTTTTTATTTTAAAATAAAAAATACATCTAATGCTTATTTTTTAATGGAGATAAGTAGCTGATAAGCTAAACTAAATTGTTTAATTTTAAAAAGCTACAATTGCTGTCGTATATTACAACATATTGCCCTTTTCCTCAAAGATATTTGTATAATGTTGTCCAATTACTGGCAAATTATTAATAATTTAATAAGCATCGTAAAGGAAAAGTTACAAATGACCACCAAGGTTCAAAACACTTGTCCGATAATAATACCCGAATATAATCAATACCTTTGGATATTCGGAATTCGGCTACCGTGTAGGTAATCATTTCGCAGAATGAGTTTTTGGCGTAAGCCGACAATAAGACCGTGTCCCTTTTGTCAGGATAGGACAGGACACACAGGGAGATGAAACGGAAGAAAAAAGATTCACGGTGATTTATTAGCAATTTATTGCTAACTGGTTGAGGATTTACCTTTATGAGCCACCGCCGTTTTGTTTGGATAATGGAATGGTCTTTCATTCTCTGTGGTTTCTTTTTGTCACTGATGGGCCTGAGGCAAAATTTTTATCGCCAAATACCCGGAATCAGATTATCGGCTTGCATCTCAAAGAATGGACACAGAAAGCGGAGCGTTAATGCTAATCCTGATTTTTAATAGCATTTTTAAAAAGCTATTATACTGAACCACATCAAGAGAAAAGCACTGAGCTTATGCTAATTATACAGGATGGGCCAACGAAGATTAAAAACGTCAGTTTGACATCCGAGTACTTTAAAATAAAGCACAAGTTATAAAATTGAAATCGATTGTATTATAGTTGTAAATTAATAATAAAAATCTGCATTGACAATTCAATATTAATTTTACGTAAAAATTATAATATACTTAACTTGCAATATGCTTAGTTTGAGCTGATTAAATCAACACGATTTAACAATGGTTTAATTTGATAACTAGTCCATGGTTATTCTATTCAAAGATAAAAGCAGTTTAAAGCTCTTAAAAAATATAACAAAAATATAGATCATTTTTCTGCACAGCTAATTATTCCTCTACAATTTTTTTCGGAACATTAACCCTTTGCGCTCGTAAGTCGACTATGTGTCGACATCGTATTTTAAGCGTTGTACTCGAACGTCGACAATATGTCGACAAAACTTTGAATGCATTTATTGGCTTTGTGTTCAAGCAAATTTTGAAAATTTAAATTTATTAATAGTAAAAAGACTTCTGTTAAACACATTTCAGTAATATTGAATTTTTAACTTATGCAAATAACTCAATAATCTTAAATTTACAAGTGTAAGTTTATTGTAAAATTTTTCATCGGAACATGGTCAAAGCGCGCGCTGTTAGGACGGCATCGCGCTAGACTTGACAGATTTAGGTTGTCAATTAATGCTTTAAAACTGATTTTTTCCTTCTAAGGGCATCTATATTTTTATGATATGGGATGAAACGGGATCATATGCTCTAATTGTGCATAATTATTACTTTATATTGTGTGTCTGTTATGAAATAAAAATAAAATTTTTAAGACGGAAAAAAGAGCGAGATGCCGTTATGCTAGCAGAGCTCGCTTACTCGCTCGCACTAGTAAAATGAGCGATTGACAACTATCGACCTGGGTACTCAACTCAAACGATAATATTAGTCTCGACACATTTAATATATTTTCGAGCTAGTAAATAGCTAAATTATGTAAAACAGAATTAGTAATCTGTGTTTTAATTATTTATAAATACATGTATTGATTTTCATTTAAAAATTATCCATATAATTACGAATGATGATATAATAATATATTATTACTGTGACAGTAATAGTATGCGTTTATGCTAAGACTATTTCTACCAATTTTAAATCTTGTACAAGTATTTAAAGTTTTAAGTTTTAGGATATTCTTTTAATGTAATCATTTTTTACGATCAATTATAATTATATTTTTAAAAACTGTTTTAATAAATTCAATACTTAAAAATTCAAAAATAAAGCCACGAGGCCAAGCTACGCTGGTTCGTTCTAGGTGTAAGAACGCCTGCCAATCCAAAACAGATCCCCACAAAAAAACAATGTAATATTTATCATTTCTGCCTCAAATGGGCAAATACATACGAAAAACTTGTAGAATATTTGTCTAAATATAAAATTTGATCATTTTCACAAAATATAATAAAACTTTACCGGCCCTATCTAATTTTTTTCATGTACAAAAAAATTAGGTGAGGCCTGGCCCCGATTGCATTTAGATTATCACCACAGCTGATATTTTTGGGCGCCATTTCGAAATTTGTTAATATGTGGGGACACCTATTCATGCCATATTTTTAAAAATATTATGGATCAAATAATTGATTTATAGCCTTAAATTATACTAAAAAGCCATTTTATTAGGCTCAAATGCTTACGGCACCTTTAAATGTCCAATGAGTACTGGCGATTTTCTTGATGACACCTATAGAAGTCATCCGCGGTGAAAGGGTTAAAAGTCTTGTAAAACATGTTTTTTTCAGTAAGTTTTAGGATTGTATTGTACTTATATAAATTTATTACTTATTATTTACACTCTAAAGGTGGATGACTCAAATATGCGTCATTGAAAAACTATTGTTAAAAGTCGTTTATGCACAACATAATCAACACTTACACGTTTAATTGAATAAGATTTAAAACACGGTTTGTAAATTAGTGATATCTATTATATATTGTTAACTATAATTACAGCTTACAATCAATAGATGTCGCTTAGCAGTTAGGGCTTAATTTTAATAATAGCGCATTCTTAATATTAAAATGTTTAGTTTGCTGCGGGGACCTGAACCGATAGTCTCTAGGATATCAGTTCAACGGCTTAAGGACTACCGGTTATACAAGACAATCTAAATATAAAGTTGTAAAATCGCCATGACGCGCTTTGAATGTCTCTCTGTAAAACATATGACTGAAGAATATAGACAAGGTTATTTTGCTCGTGTAACACCATAGACCAGGGGTCGGCAAACCTTTTTTGTGAAGGACCAGATTGTAAATATTTTAAGTTCAGCGGGCCAGGAAGCAAAATTAAAATGAGCTTTATCATTTCTCTCAAATATTCAAATGTTGTGTAAATATTAAATATAAGCACTGTTTTTGTTTTTAGCTTCAAGTTTAATCTGTTAAGAAATCTCATGATATCTGCAGCAAAGGCTAATTCTCAAATCTATTTAATTTCAGATAATAATAGCTGAGGGCGTGGTTTTTCGTTGAAAAAAATTTTAATCGCTCCTATGATTTAAAAAATCTTAGTCAACCTATACCATGACTGGGCCATTGGACTACTGTATGGTAGAGAAAGTCGAAATATACGGCTTATATTATGATAAAAAAATAGTCACAGAACTGATGACGATTAAGTTCACGATAGTTAATAAAGTTTACGGTTATTACAATTGTTTTAATAATACACAATAAATTTAAATGTTTTCTATAGTACCTGTTGGTGAATAGTGCATTTTTACAAAAATCATATTTTATCTAAAAAAGCTTATACTTGTTCTGCTTTTAAATTTACCACCATCAGATGTTACACATTTTATTCGAAATTCACTTTAAAATGTACTTTGTTAACGTTTTTCAACTTTATTATTAATATTTTCATTTGTAGTAGTTCCATGCAAACTATTCATCAAAACTATTTTTTTTGTCACTTTAACATAGCATTGACTGCTTGAATAAATAATTTAGTGCAAACCAGTAACTTATTTAGTAACTTACTGTTTGCAGAAGCCTTTAAAAATGGATAAATACTGCTACTATTTATACATAACCCTTTACTTATACAAAATATTAACTATTTGGCAAAGGCTACATGTAATATTTTGACTTAGAGAGCCATGCAAAAGCAATGGTGTTAATCTAAAATAATTTAAAACCACTGAATTGAGTTAAAAAAACTGCTATTTAGTTGTCTATTGATGTTACACACAATGTGCTTATCTTTTAGCAACTGTTCTCGCCGAAAAACTGGTAAACGAACAAATCTATTGCAAAAGGCGTTACGTGGGCACTGAAGATGCTGTCAAACGTCAAAACATGCTGTCAAAGTTCATAACGTCACGGTGAAATACAAAGCAATAGGAGCACCTTATAAGGTGATACATAGCTAGCTCCTTAACTCGATTGTTAGATTGTTAGATTTTTTTATATGTCAAATCTATCAATTACTTGCAGGCCGGATTAAAATAAGCAGAGGGCTGGATTTGGCCGTAATTTTCTGACCTCTGGCATAGACAGTGAATATATTAAAAAATATCTAATTTAATTTGGCCTTCTTTTTCGTATCTTAAATATTCCTATCCTAAGTGCACGTAAACGCAGGACAAATACCCCCTGGACATATATCTCCATCAAAACTCCCCTGGACATTAACCCCTCGTACAAATAATCCCCTGTGCAAATAACCCCCTGACAAATAGCCCCCTGAAAATTAACCCCCCGTGTAAATAACCCCCTGACGATTAATAGAGATAAGTATTTTATATAAGTTGTTATTATCTATAATAAATGGTCATTATTTTAATAAAATAATGTTTAATACGAATAATCAATATCAATACTAATTTATTTCATTCAGCAAAATACAGAATTTTTAAAATATCAATAAAACCAACACACTTACGAAGAAAGTATACGTATTGTATATTTTGTACCGGTGACCGGTGCGAGCAAAATTGTTATAAAGAGTATTAAAAAAAATAAAAAATATTATTAGGCTAGATACATATGTATGTATAATACAGCTAAACTTTGGTAATGGCATCACTATATGTTTTATTAAGTATAATAGAGCGTCACGAGACGTGCTAAGTAATATCTGTATTATATTTATACGTGGCGGGGATTAATTGTCAGGGGGGCTATTTGCATGATGGGTTAATTGTCAGGGGGTTATTTGCACGGTGGAAAATGTCCAGGGGGGTTATTGTCCAAGGGGTATATTTCCAGGTGGTTAGTGTCCTAGAACCATATTTCTTAATCTACATTTTCCTTTATATATGGACCTTCGCTTTACTTTATTCGGAATCTCATTATCGGCAACTTAGCGTCAAAAGTGTTAAATTTTGCTTTTAAAAATCATTGGTTATATCGTCAAAATGTATCCTTTTGCTTAAAACATATGCTGATGTGCATATTGTTTGTGTTTTATTTATTGTAAGGTGCATAACAATTTTTCGTATTAAATGTGTTTTTAAACGTTATTATATGTTGATATATGTTTTATTTAACTAACAGTATATTTTTTTATTTTTTATAATACGTTTATTGTAATCTGATTTTCTAAAAAGTCTAAAACTTGTTAATGGGAATATATTAACTATTTACCAAGAAAAAACAACAATTTAAAAAACTAAAAACTAAGGTTTTACTAAGAAAAAAAAACAACAAGTAAAAAACTTGTGCTCTTTGTAATTTTAATCTTGATTAAATTTTATTGTAACCATTATTTTTTTGTATGAACGCAAATTGTTGATCGATGTTATGAGCGCTAAACGCTATAGAACGAGCGCGATGCGCAAGATAATAAGCGCATTGCGCAAGATAATAAACGATAGGTGCAAAAAAAATACAAACAGTCCAATATTTTAATTATTCAGAATTCATATGACATCTAGCTATTTACAAATTTCTTAATGGTTATAAACCCCTGCCGCTACATTACTCAGCTGTTTTTTTTAAATAATTCATTTATTTGTTTTACCGCGCATTTGATTGCGATGGACGAAAAATCATCTAAAAACATCATTACATTTACCTTCCTATACTATGTATACCTAATACTATGTCATTTTTTTTTTTTGTGAATAGTAAGTACAATTCTTCGTGAACACATTTTAATAAATTATTCTTTTCTAAGTTTCATGGTTATCGTTTTACAAGTTATTTAAAAAAGTACAATATAAAAAGTTATTTTCCGATTAAAGTATTAAAATTATAATGTATTTTAAATATTTAATTAATTTTTTTTTAACTAAAATACTGACAAACTATCCACCTTTCGCTGTATTAATTTTAATTTGTAAAAATATTAGTCAAAACATGTTTTATTTCATTTTTACTTCCAAAAATTGAACTTATAAAAAATCTTGAAATTAAATACGAGCTGGCACTACCCCAACCAAAAAAAAAATACGAGTTCAAAGGGTTAATATTTATACAATATTTACTTTATTTAAAATGACAGTAAAATTCCTTAAAATCATGCTGACTAGCAACAGCTTTTATACTCCAAATTAACGTTAATTAACAATCATTTAATTTAATTACTAGCCAATGATTATTTTATTAGAAAAAAATATCAGTTTAATGTTTTCAAAAAATAGTTGTATAAAACATCTAATTATTGCTGCACATTTTATTTTTTTGAAACATCAGTATAATGTTTTATTTTATATGCAGATATTTTATTTGTATAAAATAGCAGTAAAATGCTTTAAAATCACATTGACTGGTACCAATTTTTTTTTTTTTAATTAAAGTTAATTATTAACCATGATTTATTTTCCTAATTAGGCTATATTAAATATACGGTAGTTTAAAGCTTTTAAAAAACATTAGCAATACATACTATTATTTTTCCACACGGGTACGAAATATAGTATATTGATATTTTTTTATATCAAATTTCTAAAAAATTGCGCTGACTAAAAACTGCTTCTATTTTTTTAAATTAAAATTTAATAAGAACTATCCTAAGTTCCATGAACATAACGTTATTCTGACTTATATTTTATATTTTAAGGTAGGAACTAAAAACATTTTCATTTTTCTGTACACAATTATTCATCTGCATTTTATTTTTTCATAACATTATATTTGATTATATTTTTTAAATTAAATTGATTTAACCATGGTTTAATTTGATACCTAAACTATAGTTATTTTTTTTTAAATTCAGTTTAATAAAAATATTAGCAAAACATAGAATTTTTTGCCACACAGTTAATTTTTTCGAAATATTAGCATCTCGATAATTCCTTTACATCAAATGGCATTAAAATATCTAAAAAATTGCGCTGATTAAAAACAGATATTTTTTTAATAAAAGTAGTTTAATTTTGTTATGATTCTAATTTATATTATCTAATTCTAATTTATAATATATTTTAAGGTAAGAACTAAAACAGTTTACCGACACCTGGTCTAAATCATGTAATATAGTAATCAAAACCATTGATTTCAGAATTTTCGCATTATTTTAGATATATAATATTACATAAAAAAATATTTTTTAATTACTGTAAAATCCATCGTTTTTTTTTAAATTATATTTGTATTATATATTACGATAAACTATAAAACGTGATACATATTTAATTTTTATCAAGCTATATATTTTAATTATACAATTTAGAAAAGGAATAGATTTTTACATGTACATCTTGAAAATATATCATCACTATAATCCATACTATCAACAGTTGATAGAACGGAAATCGAAACAATAAAGGGCCATCGACGTGCTTGTGCCTATTATATGAATTAGTTTCATAATCCACACGATGAAGATGTTCGAGTGCAATTGTCGAAAATCTGTGAATGCATCATTGAATGCAGCCAGTGTTCCCGAGAAGCGGCGGCAAAAAAAAAGATTTTTGTCCTTTGTGGTATAAACCACCGGCCTCAAACGTGTGGTCAGTAAATCCATCAATTGTCCTCGTTGACAGCCCTATCGCACCGAAAAATAGCACGTGGATTAATGGTCAAGGAGGCCCATTTACCTATCAGTATTCAAGGTGCGATGAGAGCAAAGATGAGAGGTAAACGATCTTAGAGTGAAAATAATCTGATTTTGAAGTTGGACTATATGAATCATAGCTTAGCAAAGCATTTGTGATTTGATGGTGATTAATCTTAGAAAAATGTATTTTTAACATAATATATTGATAGCCTTAATATTTTATTAACGACAAAAAAATTATTGTCCTCTTTTCGTCTTGTTTATACAGGCAATGCTCATTGGTTTTTATATGATACTGTTTTCATATCATGTATTTAAATGATTAATAATATATTTTTTTTCATAAAAAGGTGGAGTTAGATTATCAATGTAAGATTTGCTCTTTGATTATGATACGACGAACGCATATTGTAGAGGTTACAATATGAATCGTGAATGAAATGATATGTTAATAGTATTTATATAATAATTTTTATAAAATTTAAAAAGGGAGTGATGCTAAGTAATATGGTGGTAGGAATGAAAAGGGTGCGCACGAGATCATTGTTAAATCATTTTTTATACAAAAACTACCGTGACTAAATGTTGTCAAAATGCAAAAGCTCCGTAACAAATTTCAACGATTTGTGTTCGAAATCTATTTTTTATGAGAATACAATTAAAAGTATGTGGCATAATTTAACCAACAGGCTATAAGTATAAGTCAAAATCTATAATATTCTTAGAAAATCGCTTTAACCCTTAAATGCATGGTATTGCAAATCTGCAACAATTTATTTAAGCGCTTATAACTCACGTTCAATAAAGGAACTATATTGCATAATGTTACATAAGTGTAACAAACGCCGAGCCATTGTGTTTCCAAATTATTCCTATAAATGCCATTTAAAAAAAATCGTTGGGTGCAAATGTGTCACATTTTTGGGAATTTCAACATTTGTTTTCATTGGTGTTAATTGATATAAAATGAAATAAAATGAATTTATATACTTCAAAAAGGTTAGTCTACCATTTATTTTTGATTTCTATTTTTTGTAATAGTTGCATAAAATCAACAAAACGTGCAGTTGTAGACACTGGCCCATATTGATCAAGAGAACAGATGCAAAATGCCGAAATGCAATGAAATTTCACAAATAGTGTGTGAAAAATGTGGAGTGGTCTGTGGTATGTTTTAATAAGAAAAAAGTTGCTTTAAGAATTTCCACTTGTAAATATTTATTTTTTATTTTTTATTTTAATATGCTTTATTCGCGTTCTGCATGATGTTGCATATTTAGAACAAGCATTTTTTATAAATATTATCCACAAATAAGCCTAAATATATTTTTAATTATTTTTGCCGTCATTTTCAGCCTAATTTTAGTAAAAAAATATTTTTATTTTTAAATTTGGAAAAATCATATATTTAAGGGTTAAAATTATTATATAAAAATATATCACTTTTAAATCAAACTAATGAGTAAGATTTATTTAATTGCTTTTATATAAATAAATAATGATTTAATATTTTTTAATACGTAAATCAATTTTAAATATATTAATTTTGGCAAATATAGTATATTGTATAAAACAGCTCGAAAATATTGTTGCATTTTATAAAAAACACATATTTTTATCAGATTACATATTTTATATGTGGATGTCAAGTATTTAATACATATCTATCCAGTTTCATAAAATTAAACATTATTCTGACTAATTTATAATATATTTAAAATTCAATAATAGTCATTGAAAAAGTCCACAGCTGCACAATAATAACTTGGAAATATGAGTGATTTCTAGAATTTCGTCAATAACAGTGTTTTTTTTCTATATTTTATTTGTCGACTGTTGCAAAACAAAAAATAAGCAAGAATATGTTTAAGTTGGGTGGATACTACAGTAGTTCAAAGATTAAAAATTGACGTCCTGCATTGTTAAAATTTTGCTTTTTATTCAGTGCTGTAACTAGGATGTGTGCCGCACAGAACGATCCTTAATAATGCCCCCCCCCCCCCCATACATTTTATGCAGGGTCATAAAATCAGCATTTCTTAAAATAATAAATTGGTTATTTTAAGCTCTTGTTATTCGTAAATTTATATATGTTTTAGTGCATTTAGGATTAAGAACCACACTAGACAATCCCATCGCGAATATGCCGCCCCCAAGCAAGTGCCGCCCGGAGCGCCCCCCCCCCCCCATAGCTACGCCATTGTTTTTATTATATTTGATGCTAATAATAACAAATTTAAAATATGAAAAAATATTAAAATAATTATCAAAAATATTATAAATATTAATGGAGATTCAACTACAGATAAAAAAATAGCTGATGAATTTATTAAAATTTTATCTTTACAGCTTAACGCCCGAGGACTCGTATACGAGTCTTGAAAAAACGTTGTTTAATGGCAGTGAACTCAAGCATAAGTCTTGCGCCAAGCGTTTACTTTTATTAAAAAAATACTGGGATAACATCAAGTTTGCCTCTATATGATAATCAGAGATGGTAGTATACTATTTCTACGTACTATCATATGAAAAATAAATTATATTTTACTGCACTTTTTTGTAAAAAAAAACGTCTATTCCGATTGCGACACAATGAAATGAGACGTTGCCAATTTGGGGCACGTGATTTTTTTATGAAATGTATGTACCATTATTATTTATTTACTATAAAAAATAATATGTTACATTACTTAAAGAGAAATAAATTTCAGGGTCAAACTGTCTGACTCAATAAATAAAAAAATAATTCAATCAAAATACATAGAAACACCCCGATTGATAATATATCAATTAACTTATTTTTCAACCTATGTGATTGCAAAATTAAAAAGTAAATCGTTACGGTATATGTAGATAAATTAGATAACACAGTAATCAAAGAACTTCCAAAAAATATCATCTTTACGAACATTTACTATTTTGAAATTTTCTCACCATTTGGAAAACTGCAATTATTTACATATTAAGAAACCAGAGGAGAAAAGCTATAATTCAGATCAATTATCGCTGTTTTAGTTTATTGTAAAATAATTTTAAAAAATAATAATATTGCACTTAAAAGAATCTCTGAGGAATAAAATCATGAGCGAATAAATATGTATGTTTCATTCCTAATATTTTGTGCAAATTGGAAATGGTGGCAATGGTTACAAACCAGTTATTTATAATTTAATAATATGTATGTTTAAATGCTTCTATACATTTTTGTATAAACGATTTATACAACATATCCGTTTATAATAATATAATTTGCACTCACCAAATTTTACGGCGTCCTTTTTCTGCTTACAACTGTCACTGACACGTTTATTTTCACCACTACACTTATAAACTACCCTATATCACTATTTATATTTATTTTTATTATTTACACTTATTTTTATTCACACTATACACATTTTTGATACGTATAAAAACAATTTCTACACATGTATGCTGTATCTTTCCTTATTCCATGTGCAGAACAAACACTCACATATTTCTCTCCACTTTTAATTTTTATTGGCTAATGGTTTTTCAGGTTATCCGAAAGCCTTTCTGATGGATCAACAGCACGGGCACAGCAATATGTAGTAGAAACTAATGAAATGTCTTAAGAATCGATAGATTCCACTGTATTATGGATCCATTCTTTAGCCTTACTCAAAAGGAAATCTTTGAATTTAATTTTACTGTTACGATTCAAATTTTGATAGACACTGAACGAATAAAAGAATGTGCATTGAAATAAATAAAAATAAAATTTTTGTTTATTCCATTGTTTTTCAAAATATTATATCGCTTATACATTAAGGTTTATATATTGTAAGGACGGTTGTTCTGCTTTTTTCCTCGTGCCTATCATCTGGCTGTTATGAAAAGTAAATATCATTCTGAAATCTGTTTTCTTATTTGTTTTGCAAATTTGGATAAGCGTAAACCTTTTCTGCCATGTAGGGGCTTTAATTATATATTTTTGCGATTCTGGCAGACCCCTATTTTTCTGAATTGTTCCACTGAATACCTAGTAAAAAAAATGCTATTTTCGCTAATATAAATATACATATCTATCGTTAGAAATGTATTTAAATATAATTTAAATGATACACTAAACATTTTCTTGATATATTTATCGTAAAAATAATTGATATTTTCGCTAATAAAAATATATTTCTACCAGTAGAAATGTATTTAAATATTATATAGCACATATAATATATCTCAAACATATTTATTTTTATTTTCTGCTAATTAAACAGTCTAAATCAGTTTAAAATTATTTTTCTAATTATGATTTTAAATGCCTTTTTAAAATATATAATAATTTCAATTTATTTGTAACGTCAATTTATTATAATTAGATTAACTAATTGAATGCTTCTCTCGGAATCTTGATTGAACTGACGTCGGTAATCTATTTTTACGTTCAATTGACGACTCTTAAAAAAATTTTCTGCTCTTAATAGCATATTTTTGCTCTTTAATATACATTAAAAATATAGTAGCATAGTACATAAAAGCTGTATCATGACATACAACATATTATTTATCCAAAATAAAAACAAAATGACTTTTCTAGGATCGTCTTCTAAGGCTATATTGATCATGATAATTATTATAGATTTTGGGTCCTAATTTAGATTTTTCTAATTTTCAGAATCACCGCTTATCACTACATACGCTATTTAAATATCAGGGATTTTAATGACAAGGATAAAAAAAGTTTCGATAAGGTATTAAATGACTTGTACATTATAATTATCTAAAAATATACATATTTGTAATGTAATCTTTAATTACATATTGAAATATAGACACTCGTTCAGACTACGTGACAAAAATGCTGTACACGTATTTGAGTTACGTCAATAACGCATCATCGTCAAGAACGTCGTAAGTACACGCATATATTACGAGCGTTCACTAAATAGGCCAGGTAAGAGCTACCTAGCAATGCTCCTTAAGGCTGATCACAACCGACCTGATAGATAGAAAGATTGAATATTAGACACAGAAGGAATCACCACAGCATCACACAGAGAAGGGATCAACAACCTCACCAGATGATCTCGATCACCACACACAGAGAGAGGAGAGAGAGAGAGACCACTTGGCAACTAGGTTAGTACACACTTTTTACGGTAGAAAATTGAAAATAAAAAATACTTGGGACTTAGCAAAAGTATAAAAAGTGACTTCCATGTGATCCAAAACGGTTATGTCCTGGATGCTTTGAGTGGTCTTGGTGATTGCTGCCCAGGTCGATGTAATCAAGGTGATGTTAAGTTAGGCTACGTGACGCAACAGGCCAATGGATGGTCTTTGTTACCCAAGATGGTCACTGACCTCTACGTTGTCGCGGTTAGTGTAGGTCAGCTCTCGCAGCACCTGATAATTTATTAGGAACCACGATTCGACATGTTACGCACGCAAATTGTGCGTGATGGGTGTGCAATCGCGAATTGCGTTATGTTTATATTTTTATATGTAATATTTGTTTTTTATAATATATTTTGGATTGATTATTAAATTTTGCAATAAATTAATAATCAATATTTAATACACTCCTATCAGACTAATTGACCATTTGACAGAGCTAAAAATGTGTATCGGTGATCTTAATGTTTAAAAATAAATTTTTCGTTTTTCGGTATTTTTTTTTAACAAATTTAAAATATTTTTTTTCTGTCTTAATCAAAGGTAGATTTTTAGATATCTTCACTAAGACGTATAGCGCATTTTCTTTATTTATTTATTAAAAAAATCAAAATCTATTTGCCCTGAAGCAAAGTTACTTATTACCATGTTATTTAGGAATATTTTTAATTTTTTTATTAAATTCGGAATGACGTAGTCCGTAAAGTCTCAGACTTGTAACCCAAAGAACGCAGATTCAAGCCACGGCAGCAGACTTAAAAACCAACCTCAGCAGCAAAGTGACATTTATTTTTAAATAATATTACATATAATAATTTATAATTAATTTTATAGATGTTACCGATTTCTAGACTTTCATTCTGGTGATTAATATTTGCTTGTAGGTAGTATTTAACTTTTAACTTACCTTGTTGGCTTGCGTTTGGCAAATCACAAAAAATATGAAAAAAATTTTTTTTTTTTTTTTTTGAAAAATAGGTGACAAAATACTTTGTCGATATGTATCTCTAAATATATATAAATGCTATTGTTTATATTGGTCCTTTTTATGTTTGTTAAATTTGATTGTACACTATTCACAAAAGCGAGTATATGAAATATTGCGATTTAGGGTCATCTAAGTGTTATTATTATAGTTATCTTTGTAAATCTATTTATTATGCTTTTTATTAATTTGATAAGCCTTTGACTATGTATCCTATAATCGTCTCAATACAAAGTTTTATGAATATTATTAAAAAATAAAGTACACTGATACTTACATTTATCATCACAGATGTACATCAACTTTATTTGTTGCTAATATCAATTGTGATCGACCAGTCGACCGCGAAGCTATGTGCAATCGCATGCGTTTTAGTATGAGATATATCGTTTGTCTAAACAAAACAACGACATAAATCTAAAGAAATAATGAAAAGATGTGGAATTGTAATATTACTTAATAATTCTATAAATTGCATTTTTAAAAAGCAACTTTTCTATATCATCAATAATTTTAATAGCATCTCAATATTCAGAACTAGTTTTTTATGATAATTATTTTTTGATAATAAATAACAAAATAAATATCTTCAATAAAACGTATTTTAGAAACAAAATTTCCATTTTTTATGTTGCTTACAAAAATAAATTGGTATTTTGACGTACAGATTAGGAACAGATCGCTGCAGTAATATTTTATTGAATTAATATACAATTAGTTACATGTTTGAAACGATGTGAATGATCAGCAGACGAGGCACCACCGGTCGTTGTGTGCCATATAGTTTTTATTCATAATCAAGCTCTCACAGTACATAAACAAAACAGACTCATTGGAAGCGGTCAAAATATTTTTGATTCTGTATAGATCAAATTACATCTTATGTAGAATACGATATTTATTTTGCAATTCACTGAATTTTGTCAAGAAATAAAGCTATAAAATAATCAAAATATGCTGATAAATATCAGGTTTTAACTAAAGTGATTGATACATGCATTACTACTAGTAAAAGTATAATATATCAAATTTACAACTGTTGAATGTTTGATAAACAAAATTTCTCTGTGGCAAATGATTTTATAACTAGAAAATAAATTCGAATGGACAATTTAATATTGTTTTTTTCCAATAAAAAAATACTTTATAGAGTAAATAAATAAAAAAAATCTAGAATTAGTTTTGTTATAAATATTTCGTTGTATTATGTAATATTTTAAGGCAATTGAAAATATGTCTTTTGTATTGTTTTAGATATATATAAAAGTATCAATTACTTCCTTTAAAACTATAATGAAATATAGAGTGAATTTATTTTCCCCACAAATCAGGAACACTATTTGCAATGTTTAAGTTATACAGAAAATCATATCAATTATATTCTTTACCATAATATAATACTTTTTTGTGTTAACAAACAATATGCGTATTTATGTTTCATCTGACGTGATGAGTATTGCCATTAAAAATTTGTTAATACTACAATAGTAATTTTCTAGTATAAACATAGTATCCAAAATTTACCACAGGTTGTAAATATGTATATTTATTTAGTATAAAAGTGTTTAAAAGAACTGTATTCGGCTCATAGAGCTGTAGTTTACTAACCCTCATGATTAGTATTTTTTTAGGATCTTATGTGTTTGCCAAAGAATTAGACACAATTCAAGTTATGCAATGATTTAAATCAAATAATTAATTATACATATAATATATGTATACATATTGAGCAAACACAAAGTAAACAAACCATAGGAAACATGGTGAACAAACCGCGGTATCTGGGGGATACAGACCCTCGGCGACGCGACATCGACGATGCACAGACTCCTTGCTGACCCTTCAAAAAATAGGACGCCGATTGTGGCTTTTCCCTTAAATTTGAGTCAAATCAGTCCGGGACAAAAACTTTGTATGCCCTCTTTTGTACTGGCATGCTTTTCTTACGCCCTTATAAGTTAAGGGCGTATGCCTAAAAGCGTCATCTCTTATCGATAATGACCCAAAATTCACTGCCAAAGACGTAGCTCAAATCCGTTGGTCTCTCTGGTGTCTCGCGGGGAGAGGGGGTTTCTTAGAAGCAAAATCTCTCACCGAGTCTTTGATAAGTCGCATCTTCTTTTTTAAAAATCAGTTTTAATTTTTGACACATGCTTATTGTATTGTTTGTTTTTTTTAAATAGTATTAATATAATACAGCGTTTCATAAAAATTCATTATTTTCTGTCTTAATATTTCGACCTTTTTCCATAACTACCTCTTGGGAATATTTTGAGAACGTAACTACATGTAACATTTCCTAGCACATGAACAACATTTTTTCACTCAGTCAAATACAATCCTAAGATATTAATCCGGAAGGATTAAGTCGCTTTTTTACTAAAGATCTTCTGTGTGAATTTTTGCTACAATACATTTAAATTACATATTGGTCCTTGCTACGTTTGCTAAATAGTACTTGACCTTTTATTCTGGTGCTATTTATAATAGCGAGTATATAAAGCCTTTAGTTTTAATAAATTCCAGGAGTGTGTGAGAATGCTTTTTTCGATGATCAAAAATATTTCTTAGTTTATAAGCATGTAATTGATGTTTTTATATGTTACTCTTAAAAAAAATCATTCTTCTTGCATCTGCCCCTAATAATACTAATTAAAAATCTAGCAAAAATAAGAATTTATGACTTAGACTGAAACATAGTAAAAAATATTACTTTTGAGGTAAAGATTATTTTCATAAATTATATATCTCATTATTTAATCTTATTATCGATATGCTAAATATTTCTACAAATATTTTAGAATCGCGAGTGATATATTTATTAAAAAACAATTTTATATTTATATATTATATATAATAAATGTAAAATAGTGAATAAGTAAGTAAGTACAAATAAATTAGTATTATATAAAATAAATTATATTTTATAATAATAAATATGGAGAGTCATCCAATGAGATGTTTTCTTTAAATGTTAATATCATAATCAATATTTTTTTACTAGTTGCTTATAGATTGACAGATTGTAAATTGATAAAAAAATGTTATTATATTATTTTCATTAACATCTTTTTTAAAATACTTTAAAATTATTTTCGTATGAAAAATTGAAATTTTCATAATTCTCATATTTATATGTTTTATTTAAATAGCTTTTAAAGCTATCTATTTAATAATAATTTATATACAGTATTCCTTATTTACTTTTTTTATATTATAGTTATTAACTGTCATAACATAATATAACGACTATCCTTTTTCGATGCATTAATAATTAATAAATAAATACTAACAACCTAGACGCCCATGTCTAATAAATTCTCATACAAATTTCGATCCACCCAAAGCAGAACATCAACATTTTTTAATATGCAATAAATACATGTCTTGGTTTTACCAATGCTCGATAATTTCTTGATAATACTGTCAAACCACAAGTCTCGAATAAGTTCACTAACTAAATTATCGATAATATGATCAATATTCAGACGATGTTCGTTCGTGATAAATTTTCCAAAAACGACAATACGTGATGCGAATTGAAATAGCAAAATAACACAAAAAACACTTTTGAGCTATATATTTATTTATGTTTAAATATTTTCACATATCTAATTCATTATTTTAATAATCTAGCTATTGTTTGTTATTATACAAAACGAAAAAAGCTTAAAATATCTGTAGATACTTATACAAATGCCTGTCAAATTAATAATGGCTAATAACTAAACCTGGCGTTCCATCCCAGGCAATCCAGCCAATCCATCGGATTCTTTTGGTCGAATTTTTTTAATTATGAACGCTTCTAAAAAAATAAGCATCTACTAAGATGCTATACGTCTAGATCGGACGGAAGACGATATAGCTAGAGCTTGGGTCAACGATCTTTCTCGACTGCTGAGAAATTCATCCAATCTAGTCCGGGTCATATGTATGATCGGCACAAGCGACAAATATTATAAAATATCGCAGTAAAAAAATTATATAACATTTAAAATACATATATAATATTTTAAGAATAAACTTAATATATATGTATTGTAAAATAACAGCAAATAAAAATATAAAAGTGAAAAAACGCGCGGTAAAAGACAACGTTCAGTAGAGTTCGTCGGACGATTGGAAATGCCTAAAAAATCCACATATAAAACTATAAAACGATCTGTCGGCTTGATAAAATCTCAAAGTATGCTCGTACATGATACACATCCATGCTGTATGTCAGAGGTGTCCAACCTTAATTTAATAAAAAAATTAACACACTAACTAAACGATGGAAAATTGTTCGACTAAATAGAGAATCAGTATTCTCAACAAAACATCACATAAGTTTGACTGAAAAATACTATTAAATTAATAAATAATAGTGTAAATCATCATAAATAATTTAGCTACTTTTATATTTGCGTCAATTATAAAATTTTAATAAAAAAAATCAAATTAAAATATAATTGCTGCATTTTGGCTGTAGATCAATTCTTACAAATTTAACATGAATTTGTATTGAAAATTCCTTTTAATGTACTTAAATTTATTTTGTATTAAATTTAAATACGCAGACCGTATTTTGACAATCTCTGGCACATCGCATGAGGTCAAAGCGGCATTAATGCACTGAACTTTAGATAACACTTCCGGATGCAATAAGTAAGTTTCAATTAATTCGAGGCTGTCAAATTTTACTGTAAAAAATCAAGGTACGCTTATTTATAATGCTTATAAATCAATTATAAAATTATTTTTAAAAAATGTATACTTTGTAGATAGCACTTATTAAAATTAATATTTAATACAATGTTGTTCAATGCAAACACCATAATCTAACAAAGTCATGATTATGATTTGTAATATTATTTATTGACATATGTTGATAGAATAATATATTCAAGATGATAATTAAATTATGTATTATAAATATCAGGTATAATACATAGTATTCTAATTTTAATAAAAGCAATTTTATATTATATTACATTAAACATATTTTGATAAAATAAATACTGATTCGCAAAAGTGATTTTTTTAAGGAAAAATACATTTGTGTCTAAATTAATAAATTACTCGGTATTATGTTTGCCAGAAATATCAGGTACTGTAAAACCATATTTTTATAAATGCCTATTTATTTTTTAATAATATATAATGGAGCGTTTTGCTTTGATTTAAGACAACAAAATAATTTTATATTACTTGTTTTCATTATTTTTTAGAATTAGTTTGGATACTATAAAATATTATTTACAAAACAGATTTATATTGGTCTTTGCAACGTTTGCTAAATTAAATTGTGGTGCACCTTATAATGAGTATCTGAAGCCCTTAAATTTAGGGCTGAATAAATAGGAAGATTATCTGAGATTGCCTGTATCGTTCATCAAGATTATTTCTTAGTTTATGGCATGTAATTTTATTTTTTATGTTACTCTTAACTGTTTATTTTTATTTATAACAATAAAATTAAACGACTGGTTTTTCTTGCTTCTATCCCTAATATTCCTAATTATCCTATAAAAAAATTAAAATTTATGGCAGACTGAAATATATTTAAAAACTTTTCTTTTGAGATTAAATATAATCATATTATTGCAAGGTTATTTTTATAAATTGTCTACCTCAAGGCTTTAAGAAATTTATTTAAATTATCAATTGCCACATAAAATATCATATTATTTAATAGAATATTTTTTACATAATAAATATTTTATAAATACATTCATAATTATGCCATAAGGCAAAATAATAATTTGTCAAAATCAATACAAGCAAATTTCATGTATCTTTACTAAGAAATAAACTAACTAAAATATACACATCTTAATACAGACTTTATTTCAGTCAAATTAAATAAAATAAGATATTAAAAAAATATTACATTAGTAATTTTTTAAGAAAAAGGGAAGGAGATTTTTTAATATATTTTTTCCAATTTTATTTTTAAAATTATTAAATATCTTTATCTTATCAAATAAATGAGTTTTTTTATTATAATAATATATACAAATAAATGTATATTATATATTCAACTGTCTTATTGACAGTTGAGATTAAATAGATTCTTCTGCTATATGCAATTTTTTGCCGATTTCATGTAATAGGCATAACATAAACATATTTATGTGTAAAAGTATATATTATTTTAATGCTGTGTTTTATCACGAAATGTGCGAGTTATATAATGCAGATGCATCACTGTCGAAATATCGAATTGTATGTTAAAATCACGATAAATCTTGTTAATTAAATAATATAAATATATTTGTGTACTCTGTCATATAAAGTCACTTTCATTAAATAAAATCAGTACAATTAAATAAATAAAGTTAGTTGCTAAGAGCAATTTAAAAATATAAAAATTAAAGCAAATAAATACATACGTTACCGTCTAACAAGCGCACAGTCGGAATCGACACTATTTTCTAGCAATTCCGACTGCCTAATAAATGTTGAAACGACGCTCTTGAACTTGATTTTTCAGCTCTCAAAATTCGGATAGACATATCACAACGTTTATAGTGATAAGTTAAATTTTGACTAGTATAAATATAGTTTTACTAACTAGCTAAATCAAATCAAATATCACTGCGCGAAAACTCTTCGTTTGGGTCAACTTTTCAGGCTTTTGTTGATGTGAGAAGGTACAATGTTTGGGAAGCACTGGTGTATTGGTAATTGAACGTAGAGGGCCCGGGGCTGCGAGTTGGTTTCCGGCTAAGAGGCTGCCGGCTAAGAGCGAGCGAGGCCATTGACCGAGCGCCCTCACCGAGCCGCTGGGAAATTTTCAGGAAAACGCAACGAGTTTCACCGACGCCGGCGACGCTCGAGTTTCCCAAACGGTGGGTACACGTAACATATTTATATATATATAATATGAAAAAGTATTATTATTAATATCTCTCTACTATTAGTTGAAATCAACATTTGTTACAATACAAAATAAATCGAATACAAAAAGTGCAGAATATTATGTATTGTTACAGTTCAGTTATATTGTCACTAGTATAAATATAATTTCATTAATTGTATCAGTGATTCATTTTCACTGATAGATATATAAATTTATACTAGTGAAATATAATTTAACTAATAGGCGCTAGTGAAATTATATGCCGCTCTAAAATATTTTTGCAACAATTTTTTTTTATATATATTACCGCTAGCGTAAATATAATTTAACTGGTAATATATAACTATTAAAATAAAAAACTTAAATAAATTAAATGTTTAATAATTAATTTAAATAATAAAAAAATCAATAAAAATATTAAATCTATTAAATAAAATTAGTAAAAGAAATTATAATGATAATTACTATATACATATGATATAATATTAAGTTGGTGAAATTATATGCCGCTATAAAATGTCTTTGAAAGTTTATTTGACAGTAGCAAAAACTTTTTCGTTTTATAACTTGCATTAGGTTTGGATTTGAGCACCAAATAAAAGTTACAGTAAATGTGTATTTTACAGTGAATTTATATTTTCATTAATATATGTACATAAGATTTCACTAGCTAGAACAGTTAAAATGTAGCAAACAATTGCTTTTAATTTCAGTAAAAATATATTTATTCACTGCATGGATGATCCGGTACACGTACGTTCGGAACATTTTGGCCTTGAACTTTTGAGCGGTATCGTCGTACATGTACGGCGGTCGATCTTTCACTGTTTTGAGGTACCCCAGGAAGCTATTTATTTACATATGTAACTGAAAAATAAGTAATAAAAATATTTTGTTTATATATAATAAAATTTTTAATTTGCTTTAATGTAAATGATTTTTTTGTAGAAAATAATACCAATCAATTAAAGAGTACAAAAATAATATGTATTACAAAAAACATTTCATATTAATTTTATTAAAAATAGTAAGAATCTCTGACTTGATTCAAAAAATCCACAAAAGCCGAATAATATATTAAAAATATGTAAAATAAACTAATGAATTTTGTTATAAAAAATAGTTATAAGTCGACACACCTGTCAACCTCTTAAGTAGTGAGTTCATTCATACACATTTGTACATTTTTTAGTTAACACCTGGGAGTGAGAAAGTTTTGCTATTTTTCTATGATTATTTCTGTTCTTATTTATTTATTATTATTTTTTATTAGATTTATAGGAAATTATAGCAAAAAGCAATAAAAATAATAATAAATAAATAACAACAAAAATAATTACAGAAAAAAATCAAAATACCTCGCTCTCTATTTTTACCGAAAATTATAAAAAATATAAATCAAGTATAAATTGCACTATATCAGGTAAATGATACAGAAGGCAAAAAATAGTTGTTTTTAGATTAGTTTTCTTAAATAAAAATCAATTTCAAAACAATAAATATAAAACCAAATATTTATACGTATTTTTATACGCTGAATTCAGCTGAATGTTTCTCAAAAGCAACTGAAATACTAGGATGTCCTTGGAAAAAAATATTAATTACCATACTGAAGTTGAATTATTGTAAAATCCAAAAAAATTGCAAATTTAAGCTACTAATTAATAAATACATTTAATTCGTAGTCATCGAAACATATCTTAAAATCTACGTTATTATTTATATTTCAAGCCTTATCTGCCTCTGGAAATACCGTCTCTGAAGTAGCGAAATTAAAAACATGATTTTGACAACCCTAAAAATAATTTTATAAATCATAACAATTGTCGTTATAATTCTAGAAGCGATTTTGATGCCGTGTTTGTACTTGGTAGTATGTTATTGTTCAAATCGATTCAAATTTATATAAATTATTTGTATTGCCTATTGATAAAATATGCTAAAAATAATTTTTAGGCTATAAATTGTTCATGCAATTAATTGACACGGCGGTAAATTGCTAGCGATTAATTGCTGGGGGTGAATTGTGTGCGATAAGTTTTCTATGCTTGAAAGTAATTGAATTTGTGAACTTGCTGCTGCATTAGTGTTAGTGGTATGAAGCATTTTTTTAATATTGATTTTTAATGTGGATATGTAAGTATGATTCTGGTTTGTGCTTTAAATATTTTCTGACAAAATGAGCAAGGGCCATTAAAATTCATGTGCTTAGTAATGAATAACTTTCTTATAACATGCTAATCAGAAAATATTATTCAACTAGTTATATAGACCTGTTACTTTTATAGACACTTAGATCGTTTTCCTGATAGCATAGAGAAAGATTTCACCTTGGTATAAAAATCATGAAGAGAAGATATATAGCCGGATATTAAAAAGATTGTGCTGAAAGGCTTCATTTAAAAAAAATACTTTTATGACCGTTATATTTAAAAAATAAATAAATCAATTCAGTTGTTTTTTTGTTGTTTTTATATAAAAATAGATAATTTTATTATGTGTGAATTTAAGTAGTGTTTATTAATTCTGAGTGCAATTATGTATGTATTCTAATTATATAATTATTAGTAATAAATATGTAAATGATCCGATCGTTTACGTGGAATTCCCTAATCCGTCAAAAATATGTTCATATATAAAATTACGATAGGAAAAACTGCGGGTAAACACTATATACAATACATAGATTTTTTCTAATATAGCAACTTGTAATTTAATATGATGACTTTACATTTTATATAATGACAAATTCCCTTTCAATTTCTACAATTCATTAATCATTTCTATAATCCATAAACGCCGCGCCAAATTAATCATTTCTTCGCGCTTCATCAGTGATTCGACAAACACGCCTACTCGAATTTCATGTTATTTTCCTTTTCTTCTTCTGCGTCTCGGCCTGAATGTGTCACTTAATACCCGTCTAAAGAAAACGAGGCCGGAACTGGCTGACTAGTTAACAAACAAGAAGGTGAAGAAAAAACAAGACACGATGTGGAAGCTGGCTTTAATCGCGTGGCGCGATATTAAATTGCAAAGAAATTCTTCAACGACAACTTTCTCCGTCTCACGCCATTCCATTCCAAGTGCATTCCGAGAAACTGCATAATCACATCCAGGAAGATAAACAAACCGCAAAATTAGCAGTTTGTTCTGTTCGAACAGATCTCTCTTTCAAACGATCGAAAAATCCGCCAGTCGACCTCGATGTGTGTTTTGTTATTTTAATTCTACGTTATTTTTGAAATGGGTAGAAAGCAAATCGTTTCTTGTGTGGAGAAGGTTTTTTAAGAGTATAAAAAATGGAAAATATAAGTCACTATTAAATTTAAATTCTATATAATTGCAGTTTTTGCAATGAAACAAATATTACACAACGATTCGGATTTTCCGCTTTATAACGATGAATCAATCTTTTTTAGAAACATATTTTTTTAATATTCTTATCAAGTATTAGTTGACAAAAAATATTTTAAAATGCACAAAAACCTGTTATTTGTATGTACAAAGATGCAAAAAAACAGGTTTTTAAGTTTCAGGATCTTCAATAAATTAAATTAATAATTTAAAATTGTATTATAAAAATTGTATATTGTTGCTATTCTATCGTACAGGGACCTTGTTTCAGCAATAAAATCGTGACGGCGCCGACACGATTTTATTGCTTTTGACGTGAATTTTTGCCTTCTGAGAAGTGATAATTGTTTTTGCGCTTCCCTATTGACCAAAATTCGATTTGAATATACTTTTATCAACCCTTTTATATTAGAAGTCCTTAGTAATATCGGTAATGCAGACAAACTATTGAACAATATGTGAGATGCGATGCTTATTCTTCCGCTTATTTTCCGCTGAGAGATTGGCTTAGTTTGTATTTTGTACTTGACCTAATAAAAGTTTAAGACTCTCATTAGGTTAGGTTTGGCTTGAACAGCAAATGGACGTTTCGCAACTGTCAAATTCAGTTGGTTTAGTTTGTATTTTGAACTTGATCTAATGAAAAACTATAATTTGTTTTAGAAATTTCATTAGGTAAGATTTGGGTTTGAATAGCAAATAAACGTTTCGCAGCTGTCAAATTGAGTTTCATAGCAGTATATTAACACCTTATATTTCAACAATTATATTTCGCTTTTTTTTGCTAGATAATTTATATTTTTACTGGTAAAAATATAAAAATATATCTACTGGTGAAAATATATTCCAATATAATTTTACTAAAATAACATATTTTAAAAAATATTTTTGGGATAGATTAGAGACTGTTTTTTTCAAAATTTTCTTTTAGGAATAACCACATACAACTGAATACATTATTTATTTATTTTGCTGCATTAAATCCAGTTGTCATATTACCGATAATACAATTCCTTATGTATTCGATCTGAATTTTCAGATCGAATACATAAATTTACTACCACTAATTTACATTCATTGAATATTTCCTTTCATGTCTGATATTTTTAAACGTTCAAAAAGCAATAATTTGCAAACAAATTTTAACACTAACGGAGCTGTGTCATAAATCTAGAATCTGTCTCTTTGAATAATAATGTTTATTGTGAAAGTACTACTTATAAAATGGGTGCTTTTGAAGGCAATGTTCCACTCCTTTTACTTATTGTATATATATAAATTTATACCTGAAATACAACAATACATATATTTGTTTTTACTTTTTTATAAATATATTTTTGCTATGATTTTTTCCAGAGTCGGGCCCTGGGAATTTGTCCCCTCCCCCGCCCCCCTCTCGGCAGGCCTGTCTACACCTGCAAGTAAGAAGTGAAACAGCTGACTAAAATCAAAGTATGTATATCAATTTTATATATTTTAATAATAATAAACTATAACTTCAGTTTAAATGTAAGTGACCATGCACTATTTAGCTTGATTTTATTTTAATTATTTATTACAAAATTCATCTGTAAGATTAGGAAAATCTTGGAAAACCTAATCTGTAATGTTTGATCGAAATTATATTTATATAATCATTTTTAAGCACGATCTCCCAGATACATGATAGGAATTAAAAAAACAATAGGATTCATATGAGATTCGAGCCCAGGACTTTTAGGTATTAGTCATCGATTTATACCACTGTAACTGATACATAGATATGCAAATGTGTATCGTATTTGTATTAACTTACTGTAAAGTTCGTTTATGTTTTCCTATTAGGTATGAGTAGAAGCTCTAAGGGCCAAAAATTAATCTTGACACGGTTCACGAAAAATTTTTTTGGTACACCTTGTAAATAAATATTAAATTCATTCATCAAAAATTAAATATGCATCTTAAAATGCTTTCTTTAAAATTAATAAATTCTATTTGTAGATAAAAATCTATTTTATTCACACGATATATTTCAAGTAAGAATCTAGGTTCAGTATTAATAATAATTATATAGACATAAGTACTGTATAAATTACCAATACTAGTTTTCAATATAACAACAACATACATAAATTAAAATTGCACGTTTTTCATAATCGGAAAATTCTATTAAACCACAAGGAAGCGTTCGCTTGTTCGACAATTTCCCATGGATTCTAACAAGCCTCTTTTTTCCTCAATTTCCGGACGACTTTTTGCACAGTCTGTATGTATGTCAGTAATATTGCAATTTAACAGTCATCAATTTCAAATTTCCGCGAATCGAATTTAGGTGAAGTTCCCGGTAGGTATAAGGCAAAAAAGCCTAACTAACCTAACGGACCACCGACGATCCGCATCCGTGACCTTCTTACGTAACTACCCACGCTCGACGGATGACTCCATGAGTCATGGAGGAGAAGAAGGAAAATGTTCGGAAAGGTCGTTAATTCAGCATGGTGTCGGACCGTTCCGTTTTAATGGGGTCGTTTCTACGGTACATTCTAACGCCTTCACTCGCCTTTCTATCTCGCGAGCTTTCTCCTTCGATCGGAGAATCTGGCGAGAAAAAATGTGAGCAATCAATAAATTGTTACGCTCTTTTGGGTTGTTAACCTTTATTGGTGGTATATAATTTACAACATTTACATGCATAGTCGAATATATTTCAATTTATTCACTTGCATTTTCATGCAAATTAGATTTAAATCGGATGCTAAGACGGATCTGTATCTATTTAACTATTTTATAGATATGATTCATTACTGAGTCACAAGAAATAATGTAACTATTGATTGAGGTGAAAATTTTGCAACTTAAGATGTCGGCTCAGGTGACTCAATTATTAACGATTTATTAATGTTGTACTTTCTTGGTATCTGATTTCTAATAAAATATATTTTATATGTATTCAAGATTGTGTACAAGATTAGCGAATATATAATATTTCATTAACCGTTATTGTTTTCCTGTAGTTTTCCAGAAGTATACATTGCAATTATTTAAAGGATCTACTAACAATTTCTTAGAAAAGACGCTATAGAGATGATAAGTAGTTCTTGAAGTCTGTTAGCCATCTAATCTGTTTAGCCATATGTAAGAAGATAATTATCTAGGTTTTCTGATATTTTTAGAAAATGTTGTGCAATATTAGGGCCATTATTTCATTAATCAAAAGTGTAAGGAAAGTATTATGTACTTTAAAGGTTAAATACCCAAATAGATGCTTACGATAATGCTCTTCAAGCTATAAGGTAACTAATGTTTAGTTATATGCGAGATGAAAATTATCTAGGTTTTTGGATAAGCATGTCAAAAAAATACTATACATCTTTATAGTCAGTTTTAATTTTAAAAAATACATGCAGGAGCCAGAAGCTGGAAATAAAATATTTTGATCTTTTAATCCGAAACCTCAAATGACTCTTGAGCTTTTAACAAAATGTTCTGGCTTGAGATAACTCCATAAATGGACCGATAAAATGCGCAAAACACAATTTTTGTGAGTTGCCAAAACCAACTCATGCTCATGACACTAAAATAAATATTAACTTCAATACAATTTAGTTTACACGTTAAATTTAAAACATAGTTCCTTAATTGGCTTCAGAATTAACCTTAAGTTATCTGGGAATAACTGATTTTTTTTAAAGTAAAAATAAAGTGAGAAAGCAATAGTAAAATTAATAAATCAAAGCATTTAAAATTTCTTATCAAATATCAGATTTAGTGAAAAAGAACTAAATATATAAACTGGAAAATTGTTCTAAATTCTCTTTTAATTGTATCTATAAATATTTCACTGTGTATTTTTATAATAAATTTAATAAATATTGTCATTTTGCAGTGCAGCGCAATTTTTTTGCTATTTTACTTTTACTCGTATTTTTTTTTTTTTTAAGTCTACGCATTGTGAAAATTTGCAATGTATAGATTTACATAAACTACTATTTTCCTGAAATAAAATTCAAAGGGTGTAATTGGTCATATACCTCAAAAATTTAATTTATAAAACGTATATTTTCTGAAAGAAAATGCAGTTTTATAAATTTTTTTCGCAGTTTTTGCTAATAAGCTGCGATATTTTCTTTAAAGCATTGAAATTTAATTGCTAGAAAATATTATAAAATATTTTTTTATTACATATAAAATAGAATTTCTCCGCTAAAAAGTCATATGTATAAAAAATACAGTACTTAATATATAATATAATATTTTCTGTAAAGAAAGTATTAAAAATTATTTGCTAGCAATTAAAATTAAATGGGTTTAATTAGCCCTAAACCTGAAAATATTTGTGCGAAAAATGCAGTTCATAAAATTAAGATGTTTACTAAACTGTGATGTTTAATAAACTGTGATTTTTTTAAAAAAAATTTTGAAAATATTTCCTATTTTAAATGTAAAATTAAATTAAATACAAAATTTGTCCGTTAAAAAATTAGAATTCCTTCAATAAATACTAAAAGTGACGTTATCAATACTAATCAGGAAAGGATGTAAAAGTTATATAGAACATTTTCTTTGTCATACAGTGACTAATATTTTATTTACCAGTTCCTTCCTTCTTTCTCTCACCTTCCTTCTCCTTTATTTTATTAGGGAAAGAAAAAGAAAAAAAAGAAAAAAAAACTTTTTTTTCTTTGTCATATTTGCTTTTATTATAATTATTCACAAACATAAAATAAAGTCCCTCAATTTTTTTAATAAAAATAAAATCATTTACAAATAATAGTATGTAATGTATGTAAACTTAAATGTTTAAAAACTAATACCATATTTACATATGTTCATATATGTATTATTATGTATTTTATAAATAATTAAAAAGTGATAAATTTTATGCTTCCTCCACACTCTCTGGAAGTAGGCCATGGTTGGGCAAGGACGGAAAATATATTGTGTTAATTCGGGGCTACTTCGGTCGAGCTCGGGTCTGCCCGCTCTAATGTCTCGGCGACCTCGACCGTATTCGGTAGACCTTTGGTTCGGTAACTTCCAGAGAGTGTAGAGGAAGCATTACAGCATTTTAACTTAAAATTCGAGATTTATAGATACATAGAAACTACTATTTTTTTAAATAAAATACAAAGGCTTTATAAATTTATATTATCTGAATGAAAATACAACTAAAATTTCGATTTTCATTGATAAGCTACGATATTTTTTTAATTTAATTATTGAAAATGAATTGATAGCAAATATTTTGTAAATTAAATGTAAAAAAATAATGGAGCATTTGCCCGTGCAATACAAATTTTTTGCCATATTTAATTATCAGCATGATGAGTACATTTTACTAGGACAAATAAAAAAAAAATATATAATATAGTTACATATATGGGTTTAAAGTCATAGTTTGTGCTAGGACCAATACATTGCATTCTTATTTGTAGACAGTACTACAAAAAATTACTTCTCTTTGTGCCTTCAAATAAATAAGTTTCCTTTGTAATATTACATAGCGTTCGGTTATATACACAGATAATATCGATCTTCACCTGAGTTGAAACTAGCTTGGAGTGATAACCATTATTTTATGTAATTTCAATAACTTTGTATATAAACTTTTAAGAAATAAACTGAGTTATCATGAATTTGATTGAAGGACCCCAAACCCTACTCTAAGTCTTGTAAATTTAATTTGAGAACTGAGTTTTATAAAATTTATAACGCAAAATAGCATTATAAAATTTATAACATTAACTTCATTAATTTATTTTAATCTAGTATCTAGTTAGTGGTTGGTATTTACATGGTAGTAATCTTTACTAATGTTCAAACTTGAATCATCAACCAACTTAATCAAATTGTTCCAATATTCCACTTAAAAATAATTTTTATTGCTTTAACATTTCCTAAAAAAACATATATAATAATTTATATTTTAAAAGTTGATATGCCTATTTCTAAAGTATATAGTATGTATATAATATTTCAATCATTTGTATGTAATAATTTTGATGCTACATTTATTTATAAATGATTATTTTTTTAATAAAATAATATATGGATATTTTAATGTTGAAACGTTATTAATATTTTTTTTATAATATATTATGTATTTGGCCCTCAAGTTATACAAAAAATATATATATAAATTAAGCCTGAGAGAGTACTTATTCAATATGCTGGTAGGGATTTACAAATCCCTGACATTCTGTTTTTGTTCTCATCTATTTTGAATATTTATTTGTATAACATAAAACTATGTATAATTTGCCACTGATTCCGGCGATTTCTCACAAATCGATCCCAATTGAGATTACGTGCACACATGTGCCAATAAATGCTCGACATTACTTTCGGACCCGCCCGCTGCATCCGTTGCACATAGAAAGGCGGACTTTCCGTCGGACGCGGAAATGAAAGCAAACTTCTAATCTGCGATGACTTTCTCGCCAATCGGCTGCAACTTCTTGCCGAGAGTCTCGAGCAGTGCACAATGCATCACGAAGATCGGCAAGGCCCTGAGAGCCGAAACGTTCCGGTTATTCCTGTTTGGAGTAGCGAGAAAAAAATGCATTAATGTCATTATTTTTATGTGCGCGTAAATCGGCGCCGAGTGTAATGGCTTCCTTAAAATTATCCGTCAATAATAATTGCGAGACGAGAAAGAGAAGATTCTGCGAAAGGATGGAACATTTTTCATGCTCGGAATACTCTCGATGAAATATATTTTGTTATTATTCTCTGTAAGATAAATAAACTGCTTTGTAACAGCGTATTTATTTTACATATTTTCCGAAAACTTTTCGGAAAAAATATGCATTATCTTGGATTCCAATCTTTTTTTTATATATATATATATATAGAAAAATAAAAAGCTTGAATGAAATGTTTAATATTAGATAATAATACATTTTTATTGATATTTATTTTAAATATGTTGCTTAAGAGATACAATTAGTCTTTGCTTAAAAGTACACATATTGGACATCATTGGAAAGTTCTTAGGTGAAATCTCTCAGCTGATAATAAAACATTTTGCATCTCAAATGTGGTACAGATTTCACCTGTAACTGGCACACACAATCTAATCTACAGTCCTTTAAAAAATATCCGAAAAAAGTACAAAGCAATTATTTATATGATTATATAATACATTTAATAAAATCCCTTGTATGTAAATATCTGAGTTGCAATACTGCATATATACCAATACAAATGACTCATTAGTTCCATTAGTGACAGATTGACCTACCTTAACTTTTCCTAGCTTACAAGTAGTACTTATTACAATGTAAATAATTTATAACCACAAATCTAGTACAATAAAATCAATTAAAATAAGAGAAAATAAAATAATTGTTTCATAAAAAAATTAGTTACGGGCGAGTGGCAGCGAGTGAGCATTGGTCAGAACAGTGAACACCCCATGAATAAATATCTGCAATAAATCCTTATTTATTTATATAAATTCCAATTTTTTAAGCATTTAAATAAATCGCAAAAGTTTTTATTTAAATGCATATATTTTTTTAATTATTTTCTGTTAAATCGCACCCTTGTAAAAATACTAAGGCAAAAACTTCAGCGGATATTTACATACAAATTGCTCGGTAGTCATTAGGTCATAATGTCATAAATGCTCGGCTCAGTCTAGTGAACGATTGACTCAATAAGCCTCTTCCTTTTTCAAGAGAGTAATAAATGTGCTCGATTAGATTGCATTTCTCGGTCATAAGGTAACAAGCGCCGATGGTAAATTAGCATGCGAATTATTCATTAGACTAAAATGGTCATAATGCGTTTCGTCCACTCGGAAACAAGTCCACGGCTCGTTAATACCATAGTCAAATAAGTGTCAACTTTTGACCCAAATAAAGGACAAATACGTGTTTCGGATGCGAAAACGAGCGGCCAGTATTGACGAATTCATTGTCGAGACATTGGCATTCATTCCGTACACAATGTTAAGACGATGCGATGGTTTCAATGCAAATAGTGACTGGCTGAAAGGCACAGGGGCGGACTTGGAACCTTACAATTAACTGTGTCGTAATAAAATAGCTTTCAACGAGCATCTGAAGTCTTAGATTAAACGTCTCAGCTTCTAGATGTATTTATCAACTTGAGTAATTATTTCAATGAGATACTGCGATCGTCTTAGCGGACTATAAATATTATAGTGCATACTCATACAACAAAGGAAACTCCATTTTATTTAATAAATATAGGAATATAATATAGCTCACAATTTTATTATTTATATTAAAAAAAACAACAAATTTACTAATTTTCAATTAATAACCATCATATAATTTATATTTATATACAATGATTAAAAATATGCTCCATACTTTGACTTGACATACGCATTTATTTAAGTTATATACAAAAATTATAAATGTTATTTATGTTACAACAGATATTCCAATGTAAGTCTACTGGGTCGTCTGTGTTCATTTGTCGTGAGCTCCACTGATGGAGAGTACAGAGCTGGAACAAGTTAGAATTAAGGTAGGAAGTATATAGTAATAATTAAATTATAAATAGAAAGTGATTAATTTTATCAAAAAAAAAACATTACGTCTCCTTTACAAAGCATGAGTGATTTTGGCGGTATTGAAATCCCACTATTATCTTTTAATAATTGTCTACCGCAATCAAGTGCTATCTGTTACAATTTTAATCCGTTTTTATGAAACAGAATCGTTACTTTATTATTTAAACTATACCAGACTATAACAAATCTTACTTTAATTGCGCCGGTAAATATTTTTTTGCATCATATCGCTAGTCCATTGTTTTTTAAATTCATTACTTTAAATATTTTTTTATGCACGAGAGTTCCTTAATTTTACATAATTCAATTGCATATATTTATGATTATTACAACTAACGAAAACTCTGTCCAGGGAAATTCCTAAATAAAAATATTTATGTCTTTATGATAATTTTAATATGTTATCAAATTAAAATTAGTACTAAACCAGTTTTTATATGTAAATTGTTCATTATTTCAATCAATATTAATGATAGTGAATCGTATTCAATCTAAAAACTTATTTTATTTTGCGTTCTAAATCTTCAAATTATTCCAATTTTAGAAACTTTTTGGGTATACGCCATAATGTAAATAATAATCAACAATAAAATAAATAAATAAATAAATATATTTACATAATGATATTTATTTGCATTAAACATTAGTTATGCAGCAATTAATTATAGTATTAGTATTTGCGTATTTTTATAAAATTAAATTGTTAATTTTATTCCATAAGATTATTAATAAATAATAATGGTCACAAGTGATCTCCCTGAGGAGCTCCTGATGTAATAAAAAAATATATACGTTTACATATTATTCTAGCCATTTTTAAATTTACATGAATTCCAATGTTTCTAAATATGGTTAAAGTTTTTTTTTTTAAATAAAAAAAATCATTCTGGTGGACAAGTTCAACTCAGCTGCTTGATGCGGTTGCTGTTGATTGGAATGCGCTAGTTGTTGGCATCAGATGTGATAACAAGACTATTTGGTCATCGGCAAATAAGCTGAAGAACTAGAAGTTCAACAAACCAAGACCGACCAACTCGCGGTTCAATAAACGTATTATAAAACAAAACGTTGAAACGATAAACGGATAAAAGTGCTTCCGCGACGGTCAAATCCGACGGTCGTAAATCACGTGGTGTTTTGTTTTTTTCATGTCGATGTTGCTCGATTGATTGATTTTTATTGCTCGTTTTTAAAAATGCATTTTTAAATACAATACATTTCAAAATAAAATTATCACAGAAAAAATAAATATAATCCTTATATTTATTGATTTCAATTATTGTTTCTTATTGCTGCAAATCAACAGCGTTCCCACTGCGACGGCGCCGACACGATTTTATTGCTTTTGACGTGAATTTTTGCCTTCTGCGAAGTGATAATTGTTTTTGCGCTCTCCTATTAACAAAAATTCGGTTTGAATATACTTTGATCAGCCTTAATTTTTTCCAGTCGAGCCCACCCCCCCCCCCTCTCAGCAGGTATTTTTTTAATTACATTAAAATTTAAATTCATGTTATTTGCATGATTATTTATGATTTTAATATATAAATATTGTCGTCGAAATATCATATCTTAAGACATTCTCCTAAATCAAATCTATTCTTTTTTCACCTGCTAAGCATGCGCGAGTCTCTGGAAAAAGCGAAAAAAAAAGTCCATGATTATTTTTGATCAGGTTTAAAATCATTAATTACTATCACTTTAGGCAGTACCAACTTTTTAAAAACAAGCGAAAATTTTTTCCATTAAGTGTAGTCTGTAAACTTCATCTAGGTAAAACGATAAGGTTTTGAATGTTGCTTTTTGTCTCGTTTGTAAGAACAGTTGTTCAAAACAAGTAGCTAGTAAAAACTTACAGATAATATATTTACATATATAAAAATATATATGTGAAGGCGGTTTTTCAGAAAGAGTAGATTTTGAAACGATTTTTTTTTTATAATATTTGCAACAATTTTTATTGAAAATACTTTTGAATTACGCTTCTTATTTGATATATGCAAAATTTTGAAATATCAATTACATTTTCCTCGGGGTCCTAGAGTGCAACTGCGCATATTCAGAACTGATGAACGTAATACACATTCATATACTGTGATTGTTTTTTGAGAAGGATCATAAAGAGTAAAGGTTAAATCGGGCATGGAATTTGAGACAGCATTACATAGATATTCATTACATTTATATTTTAAAATTAAGAAAAAAAAAATAATAACCCTATGATTTAATTCAATTTAATTTGATGTTTAAGTATAACCCTTTTCAGATATTGCAAAAGTTTCAAAGATAACTTTGTTGATTTTCCTGTTATTTTAATTAAAAAATACTTTGCTCTTTACTGACAACAAATCAAGGATATAATAATAATATTTATAGAGTAAAAAGAAGAAAATAATAATAATATTTCTAGAGTAGCTAAAAAATATGTTTATTAACTTTATTTTACAATTTTAATGTTTTTGTATTTTAGGAGTTAATTTTGAAGACATTTTAATAATTATTATCCCCTAAAAATATAAATTAAAAAATCCTTCTCATCCTCCTGCTTTTCTGAAATACCTGTTAGTCAATCAAAAACTTTGAGAGGTAACATTTTTATTCTTTAAGGTCTTTCTCATAAAGGTATATGTGCATTTGCACCGCGTCTTACCGCAGCGGACAAAGCCTCGGCAAAAACTATGTGGTAAGTGTGCCAAGGGGTCAATAACACACCAGGACCAAGGCTCTACTAGCAAAGGTCATCGTACACTTGAACTTGACGAGCGCCAGCCGACTGACGACTACTCGCTCCTTCGCTCACCTACTTACATAACAAACTGATACCCCACTTTACGACGTCGTAAAAGCGGGGTAGAGATTGAAAAATCGCTCTCGCGACAACGTACCAATCTATATGGGTGCAGGTGATTATCAGGGATGGGCGATTGTAAAAAAAAAACAATCCATCACAAAAAAAATATTTTTAAAAAAAAAATTAAAAACATTAGCTCGTCGATTAGTGAAAAGTGAGTGATACTATGCCGAATATTGTATAGTGATCCTTTAAGGATGCTCTCGGATGAAAAACTGTTGCTCATCTTCCCTATTTTTTCGATACACCATCACATAATTTAGATGGTAAAAATTTAATAGTTTTAATGAAGCTAAAATATTTTTTTCTGGATATTTTAACTCACATCCAATGAGATTAAGAACTTACTTGATCGATGGAAGAAGGTTGTATTGTATTTGTCGATGGAGATTATTTTAAAGAATAATATTGTAAGATAATTTTTTTATTATAAAAAACGTTCTTTACTCTGGGTAAGCCTAATATAATATATTTTCCATGGGGAGGGACAAAATTTCATTAAAGAACATGCTTTTCTGCCCGAGTTCAAGGGAGAGACAAATGCCCTTCCTGCCCCCCCCCTAAATGACGTCTCTGTTTTAAATTTACGAAAAAAGCAAGAATTTTTATAAAATTATTTCTTCGAATGAATTTTTAATTTTGCCCAATAGGAGGGCGCAAAAAACAAATATCTCTTCTCAGAAGTCAAAAATCCACGTCAAAAGCAATAAAATCGTGTCAGTTCCGTTGATATTTGCGTTAACACATTCAGTTTGAGAGCGTTCTATTTCATCATTATTCATCATTTAGAAAAAGATGGAAAGTTTAGGTTTACGCACACGATACGGATATACGTTCGATATACTTATCATTACCTCGGTTTATTTTTTTTTATAAAGGTGTTCAAAAAATAAACTGGAGTAATGATAAGTATATCAAACGTATATTGTGTGCTTTCGAGCTGTAGGGGCGTAAATCCAAACTTAAGATCTCTTTCTAAATTATGAATAATGATGAAATGGATAGCTCCCGAACTGACTGTATTAACGCAAATATGACTATACAAATTCACACTTCTTTAAATTGTCTCTATTTCTAGTATTAAATATATGTTCATCTTTATTTATTATTAAATACTTATTAAAATACTCTGGCATGCATCTTCAATATTTTTTAAAGATCCAATTTTTAAATCATATTTATTTAAAACTACTCTCATTACCCTATTTTATAATTTTTGTAATATCGTCTTATCTAATTTATTAAGCATATATAATATTATTGCAGAATAAGTAAAGTGGGGCAATATAATATTATTGTAGATTATTTTTTTTTGAGTTTATACTTAACATATATATTATTATAGATAATATACTTATTTTTTTTAAATGATATTAAATATTTTGAACTATTTTTATATTAGAATTATCTATAAATATTTTTATTTTATTATTTTATTTTCATTTAGTTAAACTACAATATTTGTTAACTATATTTCTATTATACTTAATTTTTTATTTAATGCAAACAGATGTATTTTACATTTTTAATGAACTAGAGCTGTTGTGTTAAATTAAATATTATACTCAATTTTTAAATTTAAATTTTAAATTTAACTTGTCCTTTATCCTTTATTAATTTTAGAATATATAAGATTAGCATTAACATTATTTAAAAAAAAAAACATATTGCCGGTAAAATCAATTATGGAGTAAAATGAAGGTTAAATCAACTGTTGCGTTAGATTACTTTTATAGTTAATTATTTGAGCTATCTTAGAAACCATATTTAATTTTACTGCTTATTTAAAAAAAAAGTAAAAGTGTTTATGTAATAGAAAAAATATTTGCCAAAAATTATTTTATTACAATAATAAATTCAATACAGATCAAACTAAAATACAAGACAATTACAGCAAATTTTAATTATTAAAAAATGATAATCTAATTCAATTTAATGATTAAAATATTAAAAAAATAAAAATATAAAAGTCCATTTAATATTTGTGCATACCTGAAAAAAATTAACACTAAAAATATGTATGTCACGAAACAGTTATTTTCGCATACGTCTTTCCATTATTATTTGAACTTTTTTTCTTAAAAAGCGTGACGTAACAGACCTCATTTCTTTTTGTCGACGCTGAGCATACATATATTTTCCTCTTGTGCGAAAAAAGACAAATAAAAGAAATGACACTGCATGAAGATCGTTTAGCATAGCATTAGCCTAAATGTTTTTTTCTACCGCCGGCTCGGTTTTTTTCCCTTGTTTTGTCTTCTTCCGCTTGATTCCTATGATTTCTTCGATCTTGATCCTCAAGGATTCGATGTCGGTGCAGGGAGATGTAAACTTAACTCCTTTGTCCAACTGTCCAGCTCGATACACCAAATCTGCGAACGAATTGATGCTCTCTCTGGGTATAGCTTCTCTGTTTTGCGGATGGAGAGTGGAATAGATCATGTCTAGTTGAGTGGCCTCGGGAAGATTAGGCTTGGGCAACTCGGATAGTTGAGCCATCTTCTTTGCAACGAACTCCACATTGTATTGGGGGTTGTCCTGCTTATCGAGAAATATCTTATTGTAGATCTCGAGACAATTCTTCTCAGGCTTGAACCTCTGGCTCAGAGTCTCCGCCACCAGCTTCCATGACTCTATGGCTTGATTGCTCTGCCACCATTCCGCCGCCTCGCCTTCCAGCACTGTTTCCAAGCGAGACAGCAGCTTCTTGTCTTGGAGGTTGATCACGGTCTTGGCCATGGTAATGGCCGCTATGAAATAGTTGAGTTTGCCCCATTCGGTGGTGCCGTCAAACTTGATCACTCTGTCAGACCACTCGATGGTCTTGTCCACGAACTGTTCGGTGAGCTTAAAAAGGCTCACCATCTGCTCGTAGCTAAGAGAGTACTCCACCTCCATTTTTTGTGTCATTTTGGAAGAGTGTGCCAAAACCATCGAGGCGAAGGCGAGACGTGTTGTGCGAATTGTAACATTCGCGATAAACTAACGTCAAACAATAATGCATTGTATTAATTACGTATTATCGTATACAATGCGTTATCGCGTAAAAATTGCACCGATACACACAGTTGGTCTTCAATATATATGTTTATTTATTTTATATTCAGGTTGAAAAAATATTAATTGCTTCCACGAATTAATTATTTAATAAAATTACCATAGAAACATACGTGTAATCAAAATTTAGTATATTTAATTTTAAAAATCTCTTAAGAGAACATAATAATTATTAACACGTCGAAAGGTTTGCCAATTAAAGCAATTAAGAAAGTTCCTCACTTTAAAATTTTAAATAAGATATACTCATCTACAACTTTTATGACAAGTATATCAACCATCCTCTATAGCTACATAGCTACATGTTATCCATTGCGTGTGCCACTGCCGTTACTTGTACTAGAGCCCTACGAGTCCAACCCATATGGGCGGGCACCCAGCTTCTGACGGCAAGGTGAGCAGGATCCCACCCCCCGTAGTACTAAATAATTTATTGAAGTTGCATTAGTATTTCTCCCTAGCGTTTGGTCCAACTCTTTAGTGCTCTCGTTGGCTGACCTGAATTGCGTATCATCCAAGATCCTAGAGGGGTGTATATGCCTCGGCCCTCGAACACCCTAAGAGGCTGAGCCCTTTGGCCCTGCTTACGTTACTCTGCTATGCTTTGTTCGTCATAAGTAGTGCCTCGCTCTGCTACCTCGGACGTCGGCCCAAGAGATCACTCCCCTCAAGGGTTTGGGGCTTAACCTCAAGAGGGGCACCCCGCTTTCCCACTCTATTAAAGTCGACCACACTCCAGCGTGTGGTCGACTGGCGCCCCGCCCCATAAATAAGGTAACTCGATATCGCATAAAACACTTTTGAGTGGTATCGCCGTACATGTGCGGCAGTCTTTCACTGTTTTGAGGTATCCCAAATAGTTATATAATTACATATATAACTGAATAAATAATAAATAAAACATATAATATTTTTTTAATTTGATTTATTGTAAATTATTTTTATAGAAAATAATACCAAAAAAATGAAGGAGTACAAAATAAATAAAACTAACAAAAAATATTGAGAGCCTCTGAACTGATATAAAAAAAATCTACAAGTGAAGGCTACTCGAAAGGCTGCTGTATCAGTATGGAAACAACAGCATTTCGAGTTGCGGGCCTTAAATAAGGCGGTGACTTCAATGGGGAAGTCCGGCCTAGGAGGAGAGCTAAAGGAATGGCGGCCCGCTACAATGCTGGCTCGTTATGAAGTCGTTTAAAATTTTGCATAGCCTTCTTTTACAATCCTGTTGAAAATCGGATATGGCAAAATGCTTTTGCTAGAAATCGATAAAAATAAAATAATTATTTATTGTTTATTTTAATGTAAATATTAGATAATATTTTAAGATTCTTATATAAGAATAGTTATTAAATTTCTTTTTAATTATAGTACAAAGCTTCTTATTTCTACAAAAAAATGATTTTCACTACATTCCAGTAAAGTTTAAGTCATATACAACGCATTTTAATAATTCAAATTGCACTTAATAATAATTGTATAGCTAAAATAAACTACTTTTATTCTAAATAAATATTAACAAAAATTATATTAGAAATTAAGTACAACGAAAAAACTACTTTTTTACATGAATAAATTTTCAACAGAAAATGTGAACATTTTTTCATTTGCCTTCTACTTGTCAGACTTTCATAGAGTGATTTTACAAACTAGCACAGCAGCGGGGCTCCGCCCTTAGCTGTTCGACCCGCATCTTAATAGCCTAATAATTTTTATTTTTTTTATTTTTTTTAAAAGCTTTTTGTGATTTTTAATACTATTATTCTTATTTTATATTTTTAAGCATAGTACTTGTACTTAATTTTACTGTATGTATTTCCCTGTAATTTTTATCTCGTAATAACCCTTTATATAAAAAAAATCAATGGTTTTTTTTCCATTTTTTAATATTTAATAACACCTAAAATTTAATATGAGCTAACAACAGATGTTTCTATTTTACTTCTTGCACCAGTTGCTTTACCATCAATTTTTTGTTTTAGTAAACTCATACGATACAAGAAAATGTTTGTGTTTTAATTTTCCGTAATAAATTATATTATTAATTTATTATTTTTTTATTAATTTCACTTCGCTATTGTTTTTTTTTCGTTATTTAATCTTATGTTTTGTATTACTATTAGTGTTATTTTATATTTTTAATTTTCGCTTGTAAACTAGAAAATGGTTACAGACTAGCAAATTGTAATGTATGTATTTTCTGTATTTTTGATCTTCTGTTTATATAAATATAAATATAAAAGTTATAGATTTTGCCTTAAAGTAATATATAAAAAATAAAATTGTCTATATATTTTATTTGTTTAATTATATTATTGTACTATTTTTTATTGAATTAAAAAACACGGTTTTTACGGTCCGTTCTGTATAAACAAATAATGCTTATCTCTTTTGTAGTTTGATTCACGGTGCTTACCTTGAAATAGCATTTTTTTAACAATCAATATTATAAAGAAGTGAGATTCAAAACAAAGTGTATAAACATCTTTAGATTATTAGACTGCAAAAATGCAATAAATCAGTAACTATATGTTTTTTTTTGATAACAAAGATATTCAATTAT
Organism: Plectrocnemia conspersa; assembly: GCF_051122295.1. Classification (NCBI taxonomy): domain Eukaryota; kingdom Metazoa; phylum Arthropoda; class Insecta; order Trichoptera; family Polycentropodidae; genus Plectrocnemia; species Plectrocnemia conspersa. Next base: position 29,500,646 of record NW_028277177.1, on the reverse strand, counting down.
TAGTTTGATATATATTAAATGTATGATATATTTCATTTATAAAAAAATATTTATTTATATTTAATATATATAAAAACATCCTGTACATCGGTTTACATTTATTGTGATTTAATAGAACATGTTGGTAGATAATATAAAATGATAATAATTACACAACATCGATCGATTATTTATTGTTGATATTTCGTTTTAAATACGAGGATATATGCATTAATAAAACATAAATATTATATAACGTTATTATGTATATTATGTATATAAATCGGTTTTTGGAAGTTCGTTTTCCAAGAGACGCCCGGTAGTTTGTTTGACGAAATAATAAAATTGGACATGATAAAATCGTGAGTGGTTATTTAAGGATTCGAAATGCTTGGCAGGGTCGAGGTCCGTGGGAAGGGTCCGAGACGTTAAAAATGAGCGCTAATAAAATGCATCATTCATTACCGTGACCCACTTCGCGCTATCTTCCGCATGCTCCGACTCCACGTTCAGGGTTATCAGTATAAATTATACGATTAATATAAAATACTATATATGTAAACAATCAAATTAATGTTAATACTAAATCGTACTCGAATATATAATTAAACATAATATCTTTATATGTATAGGTATGTTTCTTTATCATTTTTTCTATTAGTTGAAACAGCTATTGAAAAAGATAGCTGCATTATATTAACCCGGAAATATGAAGAATTTCTAGATTTTTTTATTTATTAAAAAGCTTGGACGTATCTGTCATAAATAAAGAAATTTTCAATATGAACACATTCCGTATATATCAATGTTGGTTTTTACACCGGAGACGCATTGTCTATTGCGTCATTTGTTGCACAAAAGGGTAGTTTTTCTTGTCATTACGAACATTTAACGAGAGTGTTAATGTGGGTCTGCTACGTTATGCAATAGTGTTATTTAATAATATCCTCTTATTAGTCCAAAAAGTTGCTATTTTCATTTCTTACTGGACGGGCACCTCAAGTCCACATACATTTTTTCAACTTGCTGATTTCTAGGTGGAGTGGTTTTTATCTGATTAATAATTTAATTCTTATATCAAAGCAAGAATAAGACTGATTTCAGTAGTTGAGAAAATCGGAAAAAAATATTTTTTTTTTCATTCAAATAATTTTGATATATATTGAAAGCTTCCAAGAAAACATTTATATTTTCAAACATCTGGCACAGACCCACCCTTCTTTATGCAGCGGTATGCAAAGGTTGTAAAACATTAAATATATATATTTTTTGAACAAAATAAGCTCTATGAAAATTCTGGATTCGGCATTTATTTCGTGAAATAATTATTAAGAAGAAGCTCTATTTATACCTGAAAGACTAAAATTTAATTTTTTGCTTACCTTGTTTACCAATATCGATTTTTTACTCAAATTAAATTGTAGCTGATTTAGCATTATAATTTTTTTAAATATTTTCACCACGAAAGTTAATGATCAATTGGTTAGATAGCTCAAAAATAATATGGACTTACCTCTGAAAAACCCAACCAAGGATTACGGATCTTATTTTTTCTGAAAAATAAATATATATCTGTACAAATAAAATTAATTTAATTTTTTTGTATATTAGTAAGTAGCCCTAGTTCGCCTTTATTTGTTCGTCTCGTTTTTTTTATTTATATTAAATTAATTTTTAATTTCACAATTTCGCCGACAGCCCTGAGGCTCAAGCTCGTATTTTTATGCAAAGAGGTAGGACAGCTTTTGGGACCTCATTCTCATTATGCAAAGACCTGTCGTGTATCTCCCACCGGCTCGGTCACTTTTGGAACTTGAATACAGCAAATCACACCGCAAAGGGTCACTATGATCATGTGTTAACACAATATGTGTTATATCTTTCTTAGCTCAACCTTAATTTTATATTGTATAATAATTATAAAACCATTTATATATCTACAACATCATTCATTCATTACATTCATAATGTCTGATTGTCTTACCCATTTGGTAAATATTTAACCCGTTGTAGTGCATTGGTATTGTATAGTATTTAAAACATAAATTATTAAGCATAGAGTAAAATTTACTATTGGTCATAAATCATGGTTAGGGGGCATGCGATTAGGGGGGGGGGGATAAAAACTATATTTTTAAATTTATTTTCTTTATTTTATAAACATATTATGTATTTGTTTTTTGAAAATGAATTTATTCGGCGCTTCTTCTTACAAAAGTCAGCAATAACCGCATCATATAATATATTGTCTTTCTTTAATTTGTCTACAAGTTTTTTTTCGATTGATATTTATGCAAGACCTGACAAATTTTTTTTAATAATGTGTCTGATTCGCTTAGAAAATACAATAATTCAACATAGCTGCCTTCATTTACATAGAAAATAAAGTTCTTGCTTAGATAAAAAGCAAATCACTTCAATTAATTTATCTGTTCGCAGTAACTTCCTTATTATATAATTCAATATTTGCCTTAAATTGAGCACTGAAAAAATCTTCGATACGATTTTCTTTGCCAAATCTTTTTAACTGTATAGAATCGCATATGTGAGGTTGAGAGCATTCGTGCCTTTTAGGAGCTAGACTTAAATTGCTTAAATATCGAAATTTATTCCAGAAATTCAGCTTTTGAGAAAATAATAAACATAGCCAACAAAATAATTTTGCTTGATGAGCACATCCACAAATCCATTTAATTTTTTCATATACTATATCTCTTGAATGTTTTAGTTTTAGATTGGATGTTCAAATGGGATGTGGGTTTTGGACTATTAATAATAATTTCCTTTTCATAAAACGGAAGTCCACTAAAACTTCTTTTCAGTAAAGATTCAATTAGGCAATTGCAATTATTTTCCAGATTAGCATCATGGTTGAAACCACATTCATTGCTTTGCTGTTTGTTCATATTATGTGTTATGACAAATAACTAATATTTTTATGTCGTAAATAATGAATCAAATATTTCATTTGAGTACACAAAAAATAAATAAAAAAGAATAATTCAGACAGTCAATATTAAATTGAAAAGATTGCCGAGGACATATACAGATTCAAAATGATGGCGAGCGATCGTAAATAGGGTGACGTGTATAGGCTAAAGTTATAGTGCGCATGCGCGACAAATTCCACTCGCGATGAGCATGCGCACGCGTATCGACTACGCCCGCCCGCTCTTCAGTCGGCATATGCCGTTCTATCGAAGGGGCTGTGTGGCCGATTTTCTAAGCGTTTGCGTTTCATAATTACATAAATTAAAAAAATGATAAAAATATTTGTGCGGTAGATGCAGCGCATGTATGGACCGCACGCCACTGACATACAAATAGGGAAAAATATTATGTGTATATTATTTATTGGGTTTTCTAACCCAGATAAAATTGTTAAAGCAGTAGTCAGACCATAAATAGCTAAGGTACTTCATTAGGTGATATTTTATGCACCAATTTTCCGGCTTGTATGTATATACACATTTACCGTAACACATAGCAGCAGCCACGCGATCTGTGATAGTCCAAACAAGAGCGACATGACCGTTGGCCAGCCCACTAGATGTTTTGTCTAGTCGCATTTTCCGGGCGCCGGTATAGTGTCGTGCAATGCTGCAATCATCCAAATATGCAGAGACAGCATTGCGAAAGCCATAAACGCAGTTAAATCGGTGGTTATATAATTGCAGAGTACCGGTTCACGGCATTGAACCGATAGTTATTGTAATGGAGCCGGTATTCGCGGGTCGCAGAAATTGGGTCGACCGCTATGTCGGCGTGGCGAACCGCTGCTGCCCACCGATTCCGGGATGGACTGTACTGTATATATTATGCGTGTATAAAAAAAAAGAGTACTGTGTGCTTATCAATGTGGATATAAGACCCACGCAATCCTCGCATCACTGAGGACAAGGGAAGCCCGGCCCGGCTGGTTTTTTGGCGATTTTCCTTGAAGAATCGAGGTCGATGCGTCGGGTGATGCAAGAGGGTTACGTTACGGACTCGTTTTTGGTTAAAAAGTGGCAATCGATACGTCAAGGTATCGAGAAAGCTACGAAATAACTTAAAATCTGATAGATGGCATTGTATTCTACCTTTTAATCAATAAATTATATTTAAAACAGCAAGAAAAAAATATTATTAAACGGCACGCATTGATTTTCCACAAACACTGGAAAAAATCATAGCAAGAATATATTTATAAAAAAAGTAAAAACCGACAGCAAATAATGAATCTGAACTAAACAACCGTTGTTTGAGATGTACATATATACTGATGTATTTCAGGTATAAATTCCTTAAGCCATTTTTTTATACATACCGCGGTCCTCGACTTTCGCAAATAATTGGTTCCTGAAAATGTGTGCGAATGTTGAATGTTCGAAAGTAGAAGGAAGTAAAAAAATTGAAATTGTATGTATTTTAAAATATTTATTTATCAAGTAAATATTATATAAGATGTTAAAGAGGCGTTTAAGAGACATGTTAAAGTGGGGTTTGCGGGTGTGTATGCTTTGAAAAGTTATCAAGAGTTAACTGTTTTCCACTATTCTTTTTCTTTTCTTCATATAGTATTTTATAACATGCTATGTCTTTATTGATCGCCCTACGCACTCCATTGGGATCACAATCTTCCATAATATTTAAAAATTTGTCAAGATGCGTGAAAGCTTCATTCATATTTTTCATTGTTAAAGAGTTTTCCAAAATAAACTTGTCTCATTTACATTAAATATTTGGCTAGAAGAATATTCTCCATCTTCAATAATTTTAAATAATTAGGAAATAAATTCTTTTGCAGCATCTTTATCCGCATTAGCCGATTCTCCAGTAAATTTAATATTATGAAAAGAATACCTTATTTTAAAATTATAAAACCAACCGTTACTTGCTTGAAAAATCGTGTTAAAATCTTTTTTTTAATCTATTCTTCCAATCTTTGTGCAAATTAAGAGCTTTTGCTTGAATAATTTAAATACTTACAGGGACATCTTTTTGATGTTGGTCATCGATCCATGATGACAAAGATTTTTCCATTTCATCCATGTTTTTTTGGAAATATATCTTTAAAGATTGTGGAAATATATTTTTAATTTTCACAATTTTGAACGTATTCCTTAATTATATTTTTATTTTGCAAAATTGAACATATCATAGATCTGTTTGTATCATACGAACGTCCGATTGTAGCAAAAGATTCACCGCTATCACTACGTCTAATAATTTCCACCTTTGTCTCGAATCGTGTGAAGTTTATGAGTTCTTGATTTCTTCTTGTTCGTATCAACACTGAAGTTTTTCCGTTTCTCACTTATGTCTATATTTTTTTTTTAAATATTTAAAAAAAATGTTTTTTTTTAAATGTACGAAAGTCGAGGGCTTCCTGTATTATACAATAAATAAAAGGAGCGGAACATTGCCTTCAAAAGCATACACTCTATAATAGCTTAAATATTAAAAAGTCATCAATAATCAAAAAATATTAATTGTTTTAATTTGATTTTTTTATTTCTATATTATTTTGAGAGTCTGTGTATTAATTAACATTAGCAATAAAAAACATAATTTTTTTATAAATCACACATTCGGGCTATGTTTTAATGTGCCATACAGTGCCATACAGTTTTTTAGGAACTTATATTAAGGCATTAAATGAGTGTTGCTTTCAATATTTTTTTATTTTATCTGAACATAAATAGTATGTTTTAAAAAAATACATACTTATTTTTAGGAACATAGCATTAGGTGTGTGTTGCTTCCAAAACAAATATTTTAGCTAAACATTAAATCATTATATTGCTTCCATTTTAATTTTAATTTACCATGAATATCAAAAAATAGGTTTTCTTTAAAGTATATTTCTGGAATTAGAGATTTTTTATTTAATATTTATCTATTGTAGAAAAACACACTATAACTTTACTTTTAGCAAAAAAAATATGCGAAATAAAATTATAAAATAAACCATTAGAAAACTGAATAATAAAAATTGTTTGGGATGAGAAATTAAGATAGTAATTCAATGTCTTTACAAGTTGTTTAGATATAGCAATGTATATACTTTAAATTAAATAAATATATATTTTTAATATGCAATTTATTTATTTTTAAATTTACTAGCAACAACAAATAATATAATTGGTTTTTATAATACAATTATCAAATAAACATAAACCTATTAAATCCAATTTTAATATTTGGATATAAAATCTAAACACGTTTTCGTTGTAAAATTCTTACAACTTTACCGTTGACACACATACTACTATGTATTAATGTAGAATGTGGGTAGTTTATAATATATGCATATAAAATATTAATAGCAAGTTAATTATAATAAAAACATGTTTATCTTACAATAATTAACATACGAAACACGCGACGAATTCGGTTTTCTTTCACCGCCTGTGACTCATTGAAATATGCTTTGATTAAACATCGATTAACCCATTTCTTATGTTTTACATTGCAAATAGATACATACAACATATGTGGCCACATTTCACAACTACACAAATGTTTGTCGAATACATTCTTCGATCATGTCGCACGTTGATTGTAAAAGAATCGATGGAATTCGAACGCCCTGCGAGACCTTCGATTTATACGATTAAATTGAATTTACCAGAAAAAATGTTTCATACCTCTGAATTTGCATTGTTATTTTTCATGTGTCGTCGAATAATGTATTGTAGAAGCAACTTAAATCCATTTGAAATACCTTAACCGTTACCTTTGCCACAGTTTCACGCATACAATCCGCAGTTAAAATATCAGTTATCTGCATATTTAATTCGGTCAGGGGTCTAAACGTATGTAACCAAATTATTTATATTTATTATGAACAAGGCAGTACAAAATTTATTTGTAGATAAAAGCCACTCTTTCCAATAAAACGATTTTTAATTATATGTTCCCATAAAATATAATTCATCAATACTAAAAATATACTACAGCTTATCAGAATATTTAACTAATTATTCAGCATACTATCCTTTAAATACCCTTTAGTTAGCACAAAAAAAAAAAAAAAATTGTAATATATATTTATAGTATTCTATGTTATTAAAAATTACAATGCTCTTTAATATTTGCTATTTGATGCCAAGTATAAATGTTAAGATTAGTTTAAAGGTATAGCATATTAATTTTAATGTATTATTTATGATGACTTTATAGTAGTGTTACTCCATCCCTAGCAAGCTTTTAATAAAATGGGTCTAATTACTGCAATTGTTAATATTTTATGTTTTGTAATTAGCGCACTGTTTATATTTTATATTAGTGAAGGCAATATCTTTAAAGCGAAGTTCCAAAACATGTTTTATTTAAAAAATTAGCTTGTAAAAAAAGCTTATCATGCTTACTATAGAAAAGCAGATTCAAATTGTAGTTTTCCTCTTCTCGAAATATATATTTTTCAAAAGCTTTCTCTAATTAATTTGCAATTAGCTTTTAAAAAAATCTTGGAGATAAAATGAAAAATTAAAAAACGTTTAAAAATATAAATATAAATTTAAATAAATGTTTTTTCGTTTAACATTTTTTTGATCACTTTTGTGTGTTTTTGAAGACACGATAACTTTCGTAGCTTTATTGTTACCGTCAAAAAAAGAATTTTAAAAATAGATTTTTTAATAATTGTAAAAATATGTAAATTTGTTAAAAAATCTTAGAGAAAAAAGTAAAAGGATAAACAAATTTTTGTTGCGTAGGATAAATCGAAATTTGAAGACACGATAAGATGTAGTTGTAATCACATCGCAAGATCTCATGTCACGCAAAGAGTGATCTGAGATTTTGTCGATATAAAAAAATAAAAAAAAGCATTTTTTTTTGAAAAAAAATATTGTAAAATTTGATAAAATTTAAATTTATCTGAAATGTTTTTAAGTTTTACGCTGCTAGATTAAATAAAATACTAAATTTATTAAATCGCTTAAAAGCAAAAACTTTTAACAGTAATATGACCTATATTTGTAAAATTAAAAAAATGTGTATGATATTAAATTAGGATCGCACGCCACGCAAAGAGTGATCTATTTTTTTAATAAAATTTAAAACGTTATTTTTGTAAAAATGATATAAAGAGCAAATATTTTGTTAAATAAAATAGTAACTATTTGTAAATGCTTCTGCAAACAATTACTATTCTTGAAATTGAAAAAATAAATAAATGTAATTGTATCGCCCGAGCTTTAGAGTGCCCTATAGAGTCGCGATCGCGTCCGTTATTCTTGTCAGTTGCGACCAGGATGTCAGTGATTGAGAATGCTTCTCTTGTATGAGCTATTCAGTTTCACTACGAGCATGCCAAACACAATGATGTTTTCGGTTATAGCTATGAGGAGCTGAAAAAAATTTTAGGATGGTGCTCAAATGTTTTTTTTTAATGTATATTTTTATAATTATTATTTGCATTAGGGAAACATATCAAATCTTTATGGTCAGATTTGTAATAAAAAATAAAATAATAAAAATATGTTTATTCCTTCAAAGTATTAAATTGATTTTTAACGCGAGAGGATTAAATTTTTTAATAAAATGTGCAGCTTAAATGGCTGTAAAAAGTGATAAAACGATATCTTAACTGAACGATAATTTTTTGCAACAAAATAAAGAAGAAAGGTCCGAATCGTAAACAAGCATTAAAAAATCATTAAGTAATAAATTCAAATTTTATAAAGGCATTTGTTTATTTTTTTAATTAAATAAATATTAAATTCTAGGGTTTTTTTTATTTTTCAAGTTTTTAATAATATAGCTAACTTTTCATAATGAATCGTTATCTACCGCGGATGTTTTTATTTTGCTCATGTCTTTAGTTTGTATATGTGTATAATTTTAAATGAACTCATACGATGTAAGAAAAGCGTTTGCTAGCATTTCTGTCTTCTCATGATTTGTATTTATATTTTGTAAGAAACGAGATAAAATTACGTTGTAAAATCCCTAGAATTTTAACCTTACACCATCTTCACTTAGCGGTAAGCCCGCCCTTTTCGGTGGATATAAATTATCCCGAAAACAACATGTCATCCACCGTTTGCCGACCGCTGGCACCACGCGGTGACCGTCGACGGTCAGCTGTGACCGGTTGTCCCGCAATCACGTTTCGCCATGTGCGTGACGGTCATCCGCTGCCAAAATTTTCACCGACTAGGAATTGCCAAAAGTACTGTTGGCAGAAGGTACTAGCTGAAAGAATTGCCATTCACGGATTGTCTTCCTCCGGTTGCCGGAATAGCTAATAAATAATTCGCACGCTTCGATGTAACGTTCTTTTTCTTTCACTGGCACGCGTACTTCTACTTACGGTACTTTTTTCGACACTTTATCATCATCATTATTACCATTGTGTTCCATTTTTTTATAGCTACGCACAACCGACATAGTAACACAAACTACATCATAACGAGATCTCTGTTCAACCATAATAAGATTATACGGCCGGTACGCCTAATAAATACCATTGACTGGTTAATTTCATGGTTTTAATATATAGTACATATATATGTATGATTCTGAAAGATATTTTATATTTACATTATTTTTATAAAATATTTATTTTGCAAAGAAACAATTTATTTGGAAACATAGCAAATTGTAACAATGTCTTGCCTAACATTTAACTCTTTCACCACGGCTGATATTTTTGAGCGCCATTTCAAAATTTGTTAATATATGAGGGGTACCTATTCAATCCACATTTTTTTAAATATTATGGTTCAATAAATTCAAGTGATTTACAGCCTTAAATTATACTAAATAATCATATTATTAAGCTCTAAGTTTTATGACATCTTTAAATGCCTAATGATTTTCTTGATAACTTTTATAGAAGCCATCCGCATTGAAAGGGTTAAGATTATTAATACATATTATTTATAAATATTATCCTTGTGAATTCCATTATGTTTTAAACTTAATTTGGTTTAATCCTGTAGCATAAAATTATCTTTCATTCTTAGATTCAATAGACGTGTTGTGTAAATATAAAATATCTAAGAAGCAGAAGTCAAAAAGTTATAAAATCGTGTCGGCGCCGTCGCAGTGTGAATGCTCAGTTATCTTACGTTTACATTACGACTTTATAATATTATTACAAATTTAATGTAGCACATCTAAACCGAATTTTTCCCAATAGTAGAGCGCAAAAAACAATTATCCCTTCTCAGAAGGCAAAAATCCACATTAAAAGCAATAAAATCGTGCCGTCGCCTTCACAATTTTATTGCTTTTGACGTGAATTTTTGCGTTCTGAGAAGTGATAATTGTTTTTGCGCTCTCCTATTAACCAAAATTCGGTTTAAATACACTTAAACAATACTCTCATATCAGAAGTCCGTAGTAATATCAGTAAGAATAGCTGTTATATTTTTAAAACCTAGTGTAATATCTAAGTGTAGAAAAACTATGGAGCAATATGCGAGATGCGACGTCTGTCTGTACTTCTTCTCCCGCTTATTTTCTCCTAGCACATGAGTTGGCTTAGTTTATATTTTGGACTTGACCTAATGAAAGCTTTAATATTATTATTTGGTTAGACTTAGGTTTGAACATAATGGTCGTTTCGCAACTGTCAAATAGAGTTTCATAGATATTTTAGAGCACCATATAATTGCACTAGCGCTTATCAAATAAATTATGTTTTACTAGTAGAAATATTAATATTCAAAATAAATTATTAAATAAAAAAATATAACGACAAATAAAAGCCCAAATCATACAACTGAACATAACAAAACTAAACAAATAAACCTGCAATATTTTTTAAAACTCATGTGAACGATTAAAAACGGCAAATTCCTTTGTATAGTTCTCAGAATTACGGTTAAAACTACCTAGTGAAAATGTATTTGGACTTTACTCGAACGAGTAACTCGGTTAAATTTCAATATACGCGTAGGCGTCCTATGGTCAACACGCACGTCGAGCGCTGCATCGTAGTCACGTTGTCAAGTTACAATACCACATGCTTATCGGGGACTTCAACAGACTCTTATTGATATCTTTGAATATTTTAGGGCACCAAAAGGGATTAATTATATTTTTGATAGTATATTCTTCTAACAGATATCGTTATTATATTTTTTTTCATATAAAATTAAATAATTAAAAAATAATTAGTGGTACTTGATTTTGTTAAAAAAATCGTTTCGAATATCCTTATGTATTTTCCTAGATCGGTTTATATAAATGTCATACCATAACGAATTCTTATTTAGAAATTCTAGAATAGTCACAGCTGTGGTGTTCGTATTCTGAAGTATCATTTTTATGCCTTATGGCATTTTGCAATAGCTGACAAAGATTTTTCGTAAATTGAATATTTACGACCGAAAAGTTTTCACTGATATTGTATTGGTGAGTGCCCACACAAACTTTTATAATTATCAGTCGCGTAATTTTAATAATATGACAATTTAAAAATTGCGATTATTTGGCACATTTTTCGATCGCGCGCAAATATGCCAGCTGCCGTGCGGACGAAATTCACGGCCCCCGTCCGGACCGCATATGATATTTGTGGCAGTGTGGCCGCTACTCGGAAGTCGGAATTATATTTGCACTGTTAAAAATATATACCTATTGGTGAAAATGTATTCCGGTATAATTTCACTGAAACGACGTATTTTAAAAAATATTTTTGGAATGGATTCAAAGCTGTTTTTTTAGATTTATTTGAGGGATAACCCGAGAATGTCATTTCAGCTTATTCCAATGGAAGGCAAAGGTTTACAAGCCAGTGGTTGTTTTTTTAAATATTGATAATGATTTATAGTATTCCATTATATGTATTTTTCTGACCAAATTTATGGGGAGGGCAACGCCAATATCATAACAATCTTTAAATATGTAGGGTTTTAAATTTGCAAACTGAAGTTGAATCATTCTTTATATATGATATCCTTCCATCATGAGCAATGTATAGAAAAAATCTATCGTACAAATGAAGGACTACTCTCAGTGGCGTAGCTAGGGTATGTGCCGCCCGGGGCAATCCTTAAAATTGCCCTCCCCCCATAGATTTTTTGCAAGGTCATAAAATCAGTATTTCTTAAAATAATATATTGATTATTGTTAAGCTCTTGCTATTCGTAGATTTACATAAATTTTAGTTTATTCATGATTAAGAAACACACTAGACGATTCCATCGCGAATATGCCGCACTCAAGCAAGTGCCACCCTGGGCGGCCCGCCCCTCCGCCCCCCCCCCCCCCATAGCTACGCCACTGATTACTCTTGATTAAAATTGCATGTTCAGCGTAATTAATCCTCCCGACGTTATAGGTTACAAAATAATAAATATATGACAATTGATTCGTAAAAATCAGATTCACGATTCAGAATTTGATGCTCTCAAAATATATTGTCTAAATATTTAATTGAATTAAAAACAGTAATTTAATTTATTTATTAAAAATATGTACGTAAATGTAAAAACAAAGCTTTTTAGATTGAGAATCATGGATAGCAATTTATATGTCTGTTTTGAGCGGTTGGTACAGACTAGTCAAAAATTGTTTCATAAAAAAAAGACGAATTTTAGAAATTTAACAATTTAGGTAAAATGATTAGGAATTACTAAATCTATTTACCGTAATATTTTGATAGAAGTATCTCTGAGTAATTAATGAAATAAAATACTTGAAATTTTAACATTGAGTCATTTAGAATGGCTTTAAAATATAGAAAATATATTGGGTATAACATAGATGCCTTTATACTGTAATGGTAAAATCATTTTGGGCATGACATACATACCTTTGGACCTACAATATAAAGGTAAAGTAAAAAGCATACTTCCATTTGATTATGATTCCAAATTATTTTAAATTGGCATCTCACGTCTAGAAGAAAGCCTAGCTGTTGCCAAGCGCCTGAAGATATCATCACAAAAAATAAGACATGGTATAAAATTGCCTTCTTGACCTTCGGACAGTTACGGACTCGGAGATACATCGGAAGGCTCGCAAAAAGAGGTGAACTCGATTCGGTGCCTCGAAGACGCTGTCTTTTTTATACACCTCACCAGTTCGGATGAGTCATCTTGGCGACTTTGGTTGAAGTACGATGACTTTTCAACCCAGATTCTGGTGGGCCCAAAAAATCACTGGTGGAATACCTGACGCAGTGAACTTTTTATCACTACAATCTACGGCCAATTGAATAGTGATTAGACCACGGTAGATGCAACGTTCTGTACTAACGGTAACATAAATATTTTTTTATTTGTTTTCTATAAATAGATAAATATATCAATTTTGACGTCTAGCGCCGCATTTTTTTTCTCCATCCATGCTTTACAACCATGATGTTTAATTTATGTAACGTATTCTACGTATATATTGAAAAACATTTTTTTTTTCGCAATACGCATATCAAGCGGTTAGTTTTTGCACAGTTCATTGCCTTAGTTCTAGATTTACCATAGAATATATGCCAATGTCCTCTGAGTGGTTCAGCAAATAAACAAATACGATCAGATTGTAACAATTACTTGTTTTATTAAATGTGAATGTTATTATTTATATTTTCTTATGAAATAAGAATTGGCGTAATATATATTTTCAATATTCGACTATATTACTTTTTCCTGTATTCTTAGAACATAGTATTATTTTTTAACTGCGTGCAGTTTATTGTATATGTATGCAAATATATTTGCAATTTTTTCTAGGTTTTCGTCAACTTGTTTGTTGAAAGTTATAAAAAAATGAGTAAACTGATGTTGAAAAATAGTTTTATTTATATTAAAATTATACCATCAAGTGAATGGGATTTGATGAATAGAAAAATGAAATAAACAGATAAACACACCTCGATCTTTTTGATAGATAAATTTATGGTAAAATGTGTAAAAAATTCACGCTAGAAGGTTAAATTAAACATTAAATTTATTGAATCGTTCAAAAGCAAAAAATATCAAACGACAATTTTGCCTAAATTAATTTAAATTGAATAATGATATTCTAAGATGTACGAAGAACGAAGAACTCCCATTTTATATTATGATCGCATTCCACGCAAAGAGTGATTTTAGAATTTTCTAAATGAAATGTTTTTCCGTGTTTTTTTAAATACGAGTTTCCGTAAATTTTGTATAAAATTAATACTATTCCAAGATAAACGAAAAACGTAATATATTTATTGTATTTTTTCGAAGTATTATTTTTTTTATGTGGCTCACCTAAAGAGTGATCTCAGATTTCTATAAATATTTGAAAAATAAAGATGAACGGAAAACATCGTTTTAGTTGTTTTCTTCAATAAAATAAAAATGTAAATTGAAATACCCTGTGAGGATAAATAAAATTCATTATTACAGTTTTTAATAAAAAAAAACGTTGCACTATTTTCTTTAAGTAAAATAAAATTCCTATTTCACTACAAACTACTATTATTTGTCATGAAAAATACAATTTTTTCTTATCTTGAAAAAAATAATGAAATTTCGCGTGCGACGAAGATGTACACTCAGTGTACATGTTGAAATGTATGAGAGAAAAATATTAATTTAAAATTTGAAAAATATTTTTATTTTTGGCCATAGCAATAGAAAGCACCCGACTGCTCTTGAGATACTTAACTCAAGACGCCCGGCACAGGACGTGTACCACCAACCAGGAGCTTTTAACTATTTTCATATATGTCAAATTTACAAAAATACTTGTTTTTACCTGTTTGGTGCGAGAAAAAATCTGTAATTTTTCGACTACAATCGTACTACTAATGTACTTACTAAAATAAGATATGTCAAATATATCTTATTGCTTTTAATAAAATTTTAATATTTAGTTGCGCTAATTTCAAGCCAAACTCTTATAAAACATATTTACATCGGTGTTTTTTATCTATTTTAAATTTTTACCCGATCAAATAGCATTTCAATAAATAATCCATGAAATCATTTTGTCGATCTCTTGAATTATTTATTGAATAATCTGTATCGACCGCACCTTTTGATTGGTTTTAATGTAAAATATATTTTTTGCCTTACTTACTTTCGCTTTGTGAAACTGAGTTATTAACTTTTTTATATACATTTATGTAGATGTATTAACAAAAGAATACCTTTTATTCTACATATTTTTAAAGATACACTCATTAATATGCTACGTACACTTAGTGTACATCACAGAAAAATAAAGGTTAAGTGGCAACATTTTAAAATAATAATTATTTTAAAAAAATGACCAAAAGCTAACTATACCAAAATTTATTTGAATTTATTTATATCTGGATCGCATGCCACGCAAAGAGTGGTCTAATCAAACCAATGGGATCACATTTGATCACTCGTGTGGCTTTAGTTGCTATCATACTTCCATATCTATCCTTGAGAAATTTCATTAATTTAAAATGATGTACTATTGATTAAACTAATATGTAGATATATATTGGAACAACCAAAACCAATTATAAGGTACTGTGGGTAATTCGACACGTGATACGCTTACACGCGTACACAAGACACGTGGTTTGTTACCCCAATTTCGTGTAACACTCCAAATAGACCAATCATATGCAGCTCTGATTCGAATTCATTTTATGTAATCCTTTATTTGTCAATTCCGCATGTTTTTCTTTTTTGTCTTTACGATTACCGCATTTTGTAAATCAGACAAGCTTCACTCTACGTTGCGATGACGTCATCATACGTCACTCGTTGATATGACGATGTGGTGGGTACGAGGACTTACGAAACGACAGTTAGCCCAAATTAGCATTACAACAAGGTGGGCGATGAATATGCAATAAGGGCCGATCAATGTTTTATTGAACGTATTTTGCACCGATTCGCGTGAGCCCCTAGACACGTTTATGATTAAATCATAACTGTGTCACATAGCTTTACGTAGGAAAAAATTATAACGCCTAAATATATAAATGCATATTTGGAACACAAAAAATATTTTGTGTTCCGTTCTTATTATCATAATGCATTTCGTACCATGCGGTCCATCAAGGCACTGATAATATCGACCATCGAGTTGCATCTATATATTATTAGTTTAATATATTTGTGGACAAATATTTTATATTGGTGGTAAATCTGTATATACTATATGTACATAAACCATTTTTGATAGCATACAATTGTGCGAATATTAATCGGTTTTTATAAAATACAACAATAAATTTTTCAAGCCGTTTCTTCTTTATTCTTAAAATTTGATTATCACAAAATTATTTATTATGAATAAACTACCGTTTCATGAATTAATTATAATTAATATGCGATTTTGATTTTATTATTTTTTTATTCAAGTATTTTATTTGTATGAATAAACAATTGAAAAATTACTGCTTTTAATAAATTTATTAAAAAAATTCTAGGCGCTTTCTTTAAATGCATTTTATTTATTTAACATAATATTAATTGCAGGTGCAATTGATAAACGGTTAAATTTTAGTGTCCAGTATAAACTAGTTCCTTAATTATATGAATGTAAAATTTGTTATAGCTATGTCCTTAATTTAAATAGCTATTAGTACAAACATAAACGTATAATATTGTTTTCGTAAAGTGGTTTTTATAAACTTTTGCTCTATAAATAATTATTACGAAAGTCATTTTCATAATTATTACGAAGATAATAATTTAGGTTATTTACTTAAAGTTATATAATTTTACTCTCTGTAGTAAAAACTATATGTAAAATTATGCGTAATTAAATTTAAAAAGATAAATAATTTTTTTGTCAAATTTTAATATTTTTTTTATTAGCAATGATTTTTATAGTAACTAATGAATCACTGTCTAAATAAATCTCTAATATTTCTAAATTCATAATTTTTTTCAGAACATATCAATTAATGATAAAGAATTTATTTTATTTTAAAACTAATAGTTGTTACTTTGTATTTAATTATGAAAAACGTAACTTTCATACTAAACCTTAAATCTTGAATATCCGGAGATTCAAGAATAAATTTTGAATAAAAATATAGAATTTTTACTATTTTTGGATCTTCAGTTTATTTTTAAATGGTATAATATTATTATTAACATATTTTTAGTACTTAATTTGATGGTTAAGTATAAAAATTATAAATGTTATATAAAAAATAACATTTACATCAACATTAAATTATAAACTAATCTTAAATACTAGGGGATTTTTTAAATATTTTTATAGATTCGAGATTAAATTTTTAATCAAATAAATCTAATTGAAATATAATTTATACTATTTTTTTAGATCTTCAGTTTATTTTTAAATGGTATATTATTATTCTTAACATATTTTTAGCATTTTTTTATTAAGTCTTAAAAATATAAATAGTATGTAAAATATCATATAAACTTTAAATTATAAATAATATTGAATATAAGGAGATTTCATAAATATTTCTGGAAATTCAATTAAATAAACCTAATCTTCAGTTTATTATTAAATGGTACGATTTTATTCTCAATATATTTTTAACACTAAATAATAGATAATAAATATATGGCTAAGTATGAAAAATATATCATTTACCGTTATTTTTTTTATGAATGCGAATCGTAATGGGCGGGCTACTTTTAAAAGTGCCGTCCATCGCAAAATATTACCATTATCAACCATAATGGATAAGTAATCTTCAGGTAGGTTGTATACATTTTTATTATCTCATTTTTTTGACCATCCGCGTACATAAAAAAACCTTGCGAAAATGCCAAAAAACTTTACGATCCCCCTACAATAAAACAATTCGCATCGTCGCGCTAATATTTAAGAATTTGTTAAAAAAAATAAAAATAGCGTCGTAATGCTAAATT
The DNA here is from genome assembly GCF_051122295.1 of Plectrocnemia conspersa. NCBI lineage: Eukaryota > Metazoa > Arthropoda > Insecta > Trichoptera > Polycentropodidae > Plectrocnemia > Plectrocnemia conspersa. The sequence goes on along the minus strand of NW_028277177.1, from coordinate 29,482,905 downwards.
TAACAAGTCAGAATTGGAACCATAGTTTGTTTACATAATTAATTGTATTATTGCCACAGCGCTCACGCGTGAATTCATTTCGATCGAAACATTACCATAGCATTGTAAATTTAGAGATATTAGAAAATCTGTGGATTGGAACGTAAAATAGAAGCACTTTCTAAATTTAAGCAGTGGAGAGATTACTTGCTATAACTCTAAATATAAATATTTAATAAAATTACGCGTATTTATTTAATATTATATATAAACCGATCTTTTAACAGTAGTGATTAAATAAGCTTCCAAAAATACCCAAAATTGTATAAAGTGCATTCATAAAGCATTTTTTTGCATAACGTGAAATCGTCCAAACAACGGTAATATTCTTCTGGGGCAAACAATGGCATTTCGAGTCAAAATTTAGGTAATAACTGTTTTCAACCTCGGGTCCGTTAAATCATCAGTCAAAGAGCAAAAGGATTCCTTACGTATTGTTTGCTTTTTGCAAAAGCTCCGTTATTTATGACAGGGACGGTAGTATAATATAATATAATATAATATAGAATCGGTGCTCTTCTGTATGTTTAATGCATAATCCACCAGAGATTTTCATTGTGTTATATTGGACTTCCGAAGGTTTTGTTCTAAGCTTTCCAAAGTTTCAAGACATATTTTCCATTCAAACCAGATTATGTGCAGTTAAATATCAAGATCATTAACGGCAAAAGCAGCATTTCTGATGTCATCATTAATTTAATAGCCCTGCGAAGCCAATTGATGCAAATAATCACTAACTGCCCCACTAGCCTATAGTAAATATAGTAAATTATAAATAACCAGGTAATCAATTATGTTCGTAACATTAACATTTCTAAATCCCAATGGATTTCGGTTTCCAGAATAAAAGAAATCGATGATATTGCTTTAGAACGGTTTTTAAGTATCCATTATTTGCTTTCATCAGACTTGCGGTTGTGAAAGTGATAAAAAGGGTTTCGTTCGAGCCTAATTGATTGATTCAAAGGATTCGTAATCGCGGAACCATTAGTGCTTAAAATCGATGTTATAATCGTCCAACTGAACAAAGCGTTAATCCTTTAACAGACGCTGTCTGGTCGACATGCAAAATTTATGACTTCTTAGATTTTTGTGAAGTGCCACCACAATGAATGACAGCTACTGTCCTGTGGGAAAGTAAAAGAAAGTCATCATTGGCGAACAAAGGCATCTGCATGCTGTGAATGACGACGAAGTTGTAGAACTCTATAGAGCAATAGAAACAACCCTTTTGAGGTTTTTGTGTACTATATAAAACAAATTCCAGAAACAACTTAATTTTTCATAGCGTATTTATAAATTGATTTAAAAAATGTTTTGCAATCGCAGAATAGCATAAATTTTGTATACCTGTTCGCGAAAGATAGTAATTGTCGCAGGTAATGGTTTTTTGTTAGTAACTGGTAAACAAAAAAAAGGCAAATTTGTTAAAAGCTTTTTTTTTGCATTAGCAAAAAAATACTGTCGGCGCAATTGAACATCCCTTTGCATGAATTGCGTCATAAATTATTTATGTTAAGTAATCCTCGTGAAATTTTTAGTAGTGATCCTATTATAATTGTCCTTCACATTCTAAAAACTATAAAGGTGCCGAAACTGGACTGAAAAAATATATGTTAAGAAATAAATGCATAAAAGTCATGAATGCTAATTGATATATACTACATTTAGTTTGAATTGGGATAAAATATAAATTAACTATTATATATAATAGTTAACTTTATCATTAAACTTTGTTTTAATTATTTTAACATTAAAAAAAAAAGTTACAAAATGTCTTTTAATCATATTTCAATGGAAAAAAAATTTCACCGCATGACTCATAGGTACGATCATAATTCTATGTGAAAATATTATCGAAAAAATCTTTTCACGACTAAAATATGGTAAAAAATCATATTATTTATGAAATAATGTAAAGTTTCACATATACATATATAATAAAGTATTAAGGATTTCTGAGCAACGGTGTATTGAAATATTTCTAAAAAATTGTCTTTATATTCAATCGTTTCTCAAAATATGATTTTTTTAGTTTCTCTAAAAAAACATTTCTTCATAAAGTATTTTAATCAAAATATTAAAATTACATTAATAAAATAAGTATGTAGGTAATATTTATTTTAAACAATCGTAACATGCAAAATATTGGATAAATGCGATGATTTTTTTTATTAAATAAATATTGTTGCATTGCAGCAGTGACATGACGACTTAAAATCATCAGAACTCTAGAAACAACTAATCTGATGTGATCGATCAGAATTTAAATTATTCGTTCTGAAAATTTGATAAGTTATGACTCATACCAGGAATCAATAAACTTTTGAGATAGTAGAGCCGTTTCTTATATCATTGATTTTAAGCAGAAGTCATATGAAGGGTTTTGAAATATTTTTTGACTATTTTTTCAAATATTTTAGTGCTAAATTTTAAAATTGCGGTGCAATGAATTTTTTTCGTTGTTAATATATTGCTTTATATAATCCTCTTTAATTTAATTTTATTTCTGAAAATGCTCTATGAATAAATATCTATTGTGGAATATATAAAGATACCTATATTTTATATAGAATTTAATTTTTTTAAATTGTGTTTTTTTAGTAAACATAAAAATGGTTTACAAAAAAAACTTTTAAAAATTTAAATACTAAACTATATTTATAGAGGAATACTTAATGGTTAAAACCTTTTTGTGAATGTTACACTCTTGTTTAAACAATTATTATTATATACATATATTATTGAATATTAAAAAAATTTGCGCTGCGCGACTAAATTAATTTGACTATGTATTTCTAATGGAAAAAATAAAATTTTAGATAATTTTTCATAATCACATGAGCAATTCTCTTAATCAAATGAAAATGAATCTTTATTCAGTTTTTTTTTTTGTATAACTTTAAAGAAATGAATAATACTACTAGCTAGATATAAAATTTCAGTCAGAAAAAACAAACATGTCAAAAAGAGATCTAGATCAGCGTACGCCACAGCTTCCACTTTTTATCCAAAAAAAATACGCACACTAAACTAATACAATCGTATTTTAGGAGTTGTCAACCTACTATTGTGAAATTATAAATTATTTATTTTGTGCGAAATAAATAATTTATGTTTCTCTGTTCCTTTGCTTAATAATGCTTTTTGTGAAAGTACGTCCTAGAAAGTGGGTGCTTTTGAAGGCAATGTTCCATTTCTTTTATTTATTTTAGTATGTATAAAAAAGGCAAAAGAAACTTGTATCTAAAATATAATACATACATCGCAAACAACTAGCTTATTTGATGTCAGTTTTTTGTTTTTATAAATATACTCTTGATATGATTTTTTTCAGAGTCGGCCCTTGTCTTACTCTCCCCTACGTACGCTAATCTAGATAGTATCCAGTTATTTAATGTACTACTCTCTTTCTGGGAAATTTTCACCGATTCCTCGTCATCGAACAATCCTTTACAAATATTACAAAATATCGTAGAGATAGATTTAATAGAATTTTTTTAACACTGCCAGTTTCCGTTGCCACTGTCGAAAGAAGTTTTTCAAAATTTAAATTAAATAAAAATTATATCCGATCTATGATATCTCAGGAAAACCCAAGTTGTCTAGCACTAATATCCATCAAAATTAATTGATTCTAAAAGCTTGAAGATTTTTTTTAAACATAGTTATATTATTATTATTTTGTTTATTTATATAGTATTTAAAAAATATTTTCTATTATTTGTATATGTAAATATTTAATAAATAAATTGAATTTTGTATAAACAATATGTTTTAAAATTAATATATTTGTTTGTCCTATATGAGTATTTTTGCATTTTCGCAAAATTTATTTTAATGAAATAGAGAGCAGCGAAAAGTTACCTTGCACCCAGAACCGGCCCTGATTATATATTTATAGTTCAAATTAATTAATTATTATTTATATGATATTATTGTGTCAATTAATATATTTTGTTTATAAACAATAGAATAAATAAAATATTTTTGAATACGAATAAAAACAGTTATATAATTTTTTTAATTGAACGAAAAATATAACGGTTCGATGCCCTGATTAAAAGTAGTCTGAAACGATATAAATCAAAAACATACTGTCTTTAATTATACATAGAAAAATGATATTTATCTTATTTAGAGGTATATGTATATATATGACGAAAAGCGGCGCGTGAAAATCCAGTAGTCTAGCGGACGCGGGTTAATTCGTCGGCCGAAAAACGGGGGGTGCGCCAGCCGCCCGCCGCCCGATAAGAGCGTCCCCCCACCCTCGATCGCAATCGTCCGGACCGCGCGGTGGGGGCTCGGTTCGAGCATTTAAGCGGCGTTCGACGTGCGCGCAGCCACTCCTGCCTTAAGGCCCGTGCCCGCCGGTGTTGTCGCTCACCGCACTCTAACACTTTACTCCTTCCGCATTGCGACCGAGTCGAATCGCGAATCATGTGCGGCCAACAGGGCCTCGACCCCACGGGACTCTATTAGACCGTCGACGCGCACACAGCAAAGCAACGACTCCGTTCGTCCTACCGGACTACTATCCGAAATCAGCCAAAAAATCACAACAATCTTCGTTCGCCATGTCGCCGAAATCGCTCGACCCCACCGGACTCTACTCCGTCGAGACCCTCGACCCCACCGGACTCTACAGTGTCACCAGTGATAGTCTCGACCCGACGGGACTCTATTGACCGCAATGGACAGACCGGAGAGGTTCAAGTGCGTGGCGATGCGCGGAAGCAGCGAGACCTCGTCGTGCAGGAAGAGGAGATCGATCAGCTGTTCGGGGGTCGGCCCCTGCCGATCAGCTGGCTGCGTCCGCGAGGTGAGTACACTGATCTCCTGCTCTCCCTCCTCCTCCTCCTCAACTCGCGATAAAAACGCAACGATTCCACACCGAGCACGTGCTCGCGATTTATCGATAGAATCGAGGAATACCTACATCTCCTAAAATTTGGCTGACCTTTGCAGTGAAGTGTTCTATCTGCTCTCTCGTGTACTTGAATCTTAAAAGTGCCTCATACTAAGCAATAGCACAGAATTGCCTCATATTATTGAGAAATGGCAAAATAAATTATTGTTTCTGAATTTCAAAGTATTTTCATACTTAAAATTCTCTGTTAAAGAGCATCATACTTTTATTAAAAATCACGCAAAGGGCTTATTTTACATATATTTGTAAAAAAATCTGAAAAATCTCTTAAATTCTGAATTTGAATTGATTAATATATTTGACAAGTTAAAAAGTAGACTCAGAAATGCCTCATATTTATTTATTTATATAAAGATTAATAATTATATTAAAAATATACTTAGATGTACCCCAAAAAATTACGTTTAAATACATTATTTTAATTTTGTAACAATTTTACACAGCCTAATATTTATTATATTATTTTTTATTTGGATAGGTTCAAAATAAATCGAAATAAATAAACTTGCAGTTTCGTTTGAAAAGGCCACTTTTACCGAATTTTATTATGTAGTTGAATTGATAAATATATTTTATTTACGACTGCCTCACTGGAAATTTAAATAATAGATCAAAAATCAGATCAGGGAATATGAGGGTATAATTATTTTAATGTATCAAAAAAATAACGGCCATCTTATTACATTTATTTTAATTGACCCCCCCCCCCTCTAAAATATTTTCAAAAAATAAAAACATAAGAATATTTTAATTTAAAAAAATATATTTTTTTACTCCTTTAAGTGTATTGTACAAAAGCTTAAAAAATGCTCCCCGGCTTCTCTACGCTTTGAGTCAACACTCTACCTGCAGTCGGTTTATTGCATGTTTATCTTATCGGTGCGTTTTTTATCATGCCCATTCATGAGATATTATCGCGAATCGTAGGACAGTGGAAAGTTCGGTGAACCCTTCGGAGTCGTTCTGTACTTTCAGAAGCACGTGCTTTCGAAATCTCGTAAAGCGAGACTCTCTCGCGCATATTGGCAACAATAATAATAGCTACGATGCGTTGAAACGCGCGTTTTTCACACAGAACATAGCCAATTCGTACTGTTCGCTTCGGGGTTACGGTCAACGGCCCCATGCGATTGGCTATTGGAGTATTATAGTTTATTGCGCGCGGCCCCATCTACCATATTATACGCCGCACATCCCATAGTGATTTTTTCATACGTGAATTAATAAGCAAATATTCGTATAGAAAGCGCCATAAATTTCACCTTTACTATTTTCTCTCTGTGTTGAGTGTGGCTCGTTTGTGAATAGCTCGCGTTTTGGCCGCTTTTTATGGCGATCGACTTGGGTCAACGATCTCCGGGCCATGTTGGCCGCAATTGTTCGGCAATAATAGGCACTTCTTGTAGGCAGCACTCGGCGAACTCGCCTCCGCGTGCCGGCCAAACCTTGGTCAAGGGTCACGGTCGGGGAACACCGCGGTGATGCCCCACTGCCGAGAATCTCAGAAAAAATGATCGAAAATGACGAAAAAGATCTGACGCATTTTTATCTACATTGACGATCATCACAGATCCTAGATACGACTGAAAAAATATTTTTACTTCTACCCATTCAAGACTACCAAATATTGATCATTGATTCCAAAATATTAAATACCATTTTTATTGACTTTCATTTTATGCTATACTATTTATACCAAAATGTGATTTAATTAAGCTTTTTTACATATCTGATTATGCTAAAAGCATACTTAACATATATTTTTCCTGGATTTCTATTCGCATATTCTTTCTCAATTTTTGCCATTTTTTATTATGCATTTATTTATTAATTTAAAGTCCACCGTTGTTATATGACGCATACTGTACAATAAATATCAATATAAAATACACATTTTTTTGCCGATTCAATGAATATATATTTAACTTTCAATTACTAGATAACATTTGTAACATACTTTGTATCATAAATAATTCTGCATGAAATCTTACATTAGTAGTTTTTTACATATGTTAATTAATCATATTTATTTTAGATATACAAATCATATTTTTAATACACTAGCTGTCGGTACCTCACTATCGTGAGGTACCGATAGCTAGCGAGTGTGCGAATACCGGACCCTCAACTTTTTGGGTTTTAAATATAATTTTTGCTTCGTTCTGATTTTTTTAAAATATTTTTTAAAAGTTAATGGTTTAAATTGGACATTACTATTTAAGATTTTCAATGATAGACAAAATGGTTCATCTATAAAAAACTACTTAACATTTTCAATTCACTTGAAAATAGGTTTACAACTTGACTAAATATTTCCAGAAGAAAACATTTTATACTGTTTATTAGATTTGAAACGTTAGATTTTATCGTTATATTGAAACTTAAGGTTTAATAGGTTTAAAACTTAGCTAGATTATAATAAATTCAAAATTGTACAGTGAATTCTCAATACAGCTAAGCTCACGGAACCAATGAATAAATCTTGGTGTACTGAAAATTCGTTATATTAAATGTAAGGAAGATGATTTATTTTTATTTTATTTTTAATTACCATATTACTACAGCATCAAAATAACCTCTTATAAGGTTGTCCATGTTTAAGGATACTGTATGAAACACAATAAAATTTGTGAAAAAAATGTTTTATAAAAAAAGTTTGAGGGTCAGCGAAACACCTGTAATGTCGCTTTTGAACACATCTGGCACACGCCAAGTCAATGACGAACTTAATTCTTAGAAATATTTGTCAAGTTATAACGTCATTCTTAAATTCGGATCAAAATATTTCGTTATACTGAGATCAGTCTTCGTTACAATGAAAACCTTTTGTATGAAAGTTTTTCGGGGACAAATTAAAGATTCGTGATACTGGGAATTTCGTTATTTCGGTATTTGTTACAAAGAGATTTAACTGTATTAATTTTTCAAATAGAATTGTAACTTAACTAAATATTAATAAAACAAAAAAATACCAAAATGTTTTCAACATAAAAAATAATATTAAAACGTAACATTTTGTAATATTTAAAATTAGGTTTACAGTTTAAATAAATAATAATAATAATAATAAATAGCATTGGTTACACATCCCCTCAAAAATATTAGTGATAATTAAAAATATTTGTTACACCTTACTGACGCTACAACACAATCGATCACCTATAGTTGGTGCAATGTGAGCGATTATAAGTCATTGATTGTGTTTTAGCGTATCTTAGGTGTTTGAGGTCCCGTTTGCGCATTCCCATAAAGCATACATTAGGGCGCCTTGTGACGTCACATCTCGCGTCTCTTTCTAGCATTCAGTCGTCTCTTTCTGGCGCCTCGCTACCGCTCGCGCCGACTTTCACTATAGAACCGAACACCCTAACCTTTTTTTAATGATATTGTATTGATTTGTTCTCATTTCGGTATATCTTGTAATTGTCCAGAATCATCCAATCTATGACTAACTGATCCCGCGATCGCAGCGGCGTATGAAGCGACGCCTGTGAGTATTTGTGGAACTGATTTTGGCGCCGGCGTGAAACGTCATCGTGACGTCACTATGGCGCTCTAACGCGAGTGTTTTGGGAATTCGCGGCTCGTTTTAACGCTGCATACAACACAATTTTATCATAAATTAAAATTTTAGTAATAAGAACGTTTTTTAGTTACACCATAAGTTACTTTATAATTAAAAAAAGATGTTTATATGTTTTATGTGTAAATATAAAAGCCAATTAGAAAGATATAAGAAACTGAAAATATCAAGCACCTAATATGTTACTTTAGACCAAAAATGCGCTTTAAAAATATTAATAATTTTGAGACCTTTGTCTATTTTTATTAAAAAATACTTTGACTTATTTTGATTTATATATTTTTTAAGTAAATGTTTTTTCTGCGCAGTATTATATATTTTAATAATTAATAAATGCAAAAAGTTTTGACATTATTTAAAATTAATAATAAACTAAACATATTTAAAATCTATAATAAATTAAGAATATTTAAAATCCATAATAAAATAAAAAATATTTTTAAAGTTGAAAAAAATATTTTGAATAAATTTTGCAACACTATGTGTTTAGTAGTTGGTTGGTAATGAATAGTACTTATTTTGAAACTTTGCCCCTTTTTTGGATTTTTGCAACACTATGTGTTTATTAGTTGGTTGGTAATGAATAGTACTTATTTTGAAACTTTGCCCCTTATTGTTGAAAATGTTTTTTCAAGCAAAATTTCAAAAATTCTCTAAAAACTATTACTTTAAATTGGCAACGTTCGCCAAAATTTAAGTACAATTTTTTTCTTTTAAGAGAAGCTAATAAAAAATTAACATTATTTATATTATATTTTAAATACCGTATAAACTAAACATATTTTAAAAAATATTTTTTTAAAATTGGATGATTTTTATACATATATTAATAAGTGTTTTACAATTTAAATCGATAAAATCAATTTCGTAGTTCGTTCTCAAGCGCGCCGGGGAAATACCATTGCCGGTATTCCCCGGAATTTTTTATATGTGACAGTTCTTGTCATCAGTCAAGCGCGCGCCGGGATACAGCTTAGTGCGATTAAATAAACAGTGAAATATGTTATAATCGCAGCATTCTTCTTCTTACAAAGTTACAATTGAAGATGATTCAAAGTGATTTACCATTGGAATTATAGACTATATCGAAACTAAAAATTATGAGTGTGCCAGTAAGTGTTTGGTTATATGAATACTATATCACGGTTATTCTAATTACTATTGACTTTCTAGGATCTAATATTAAAAGACAAACAGCAGTGATTTGGCAATTGAAGATATACATGCCAAAGTTAATTAAACATATTACAATGGTAGTAATAATGAAAAATCTCATATTAGTGTAAACAAAAAGTTACTTTTTACCCAATATATAGTATCGTTTACAGTCAATTTTCAGAATCAATGAGAGATCTAATAACATTTACGTATGGCAAACAATTAATGTATGACATATTGCGACTATTTTGAAGAAGATGAAGATATGTCAATCTACGTGTTTAATCCTCTACAGTACATCAATTTTGTTCTTCAGTTGTCGGTTAAATTTAATTTATGGATTATATTAGTAGTAATAATGTGTTCAATGTTTACTCTTATTGTTTTTTAATTACTTTTCAGAAGCAATGATGGAACAATTTGATGACCTATATGGCTACAACGTAGAATTGGTATATATAAACAAAGAGTGAAACTTCTCATGTTGAAGTCACTGTCAGCAAGTATTATCTTTTTATAAAGAACATACTACATAAACTTGATGTAACTGAATATCTTAAATTTGGCTATTCCGAAAGAGGAATGATGGCACAGAACAAAAATTGAACATATTTTGCCACATCGGAATTAAAAATAACCCACTCTTAGATATTTTGGCTATCGATTATTCCAGGTTTGCGATCACATATTTATAATCATTGTAAAATGTCGTTATTAGATAACATCCAAGGAAATACACATTTATAAGCTGTCAATCAAATCGGCGCTGTCGTCCACTGCGACAGCGCCGATTTGATCGACATTAACTTTCAATCCTCATACATACTAAGGATATATTACACGTTCACGTTTAAAATTGTGCATTAAATCGGAAGCAATGATAATGTTTATGTAATATAAAAGGAGAAATTCACTTTTGGGCCCCGGAGCCCGGCGACGGGAATTCAAAATTTGAATATTTCATTACGAAGATTGTTTTATGATTGTTTATCTAATTTAATCAATGTATTATTTTAATCCTCAACACATTATGTATATATTTAATTTTCATAGTCATAACACACCTAGTTAAGTTGCAATCTGATTATTTATAAAAGGAAAAACTCACTTTTCGGCCTCGGAGCCCGTCGCCGGGAATTCAAAATTTGAAGATTTCATTATGAAGATTGTTTATCTAGTTAAATCAATGTATTCTTCTAATCCTCAACACATTATGTATATATTTAAGTTAACATAGTTATAACACACCTAGTTAATTTGCAATCCGATTATTTATATTCAGTCAAATGACGAATTAATGAAAATTATTGTCGCGTAGCAAAATTTTATTATTAAATAAAAGCGTTGTCACGGTACTGTCTATTTGAATTTGAATGCTTATTTTTCATTGGTCGAAGCTATTTGAATATTTGAATGCTTATTTTTGATTGGTCGAAACAACAGAACGCATTGCCGGCGGCTCGAAAATCAATCGGAGCAAATTCAATTTTTATTTTTATTATTATTTATTATTAATAATTCCTTTGTTTACGTGTATTGTTACACACCGTTCATACAAAGCGATACCATTTACAGAGTATAGATTTGAACGGAGAATGTTTCGTTTAAAGTTATGCGCGTCCGGAAGCGACGGCGGAAGCGGATTAGAACAATTATATATAAGATGTGCAAAAGCATTGTAGCTTTACGCCTGAAACTATTGTTTTTGTCCCCTATTTGAAATTGTTTTGTCATATGTTTTTTTTTAATTATTCCCTTTAAAAATAATATGTTATAATAACGTTATAGACGTAAAACATTTTACCAATAAGTATTTGCGAAACATTTGATAAAAATAAAAGCGTAGGGTTAATTATTTTTTTTTAATAATAAATTGAAATAAAATAAATACAATTTTTTAATATATGTCAGTTTTTGTATGCTGTTTATTTTGCGCTCGCGCTAAACGAAAAATGTAAACTACCAATACCGATAAATTACTTTTATCATAATATATTATTATTTGACATAAAAAATATCTAGTTGTTATAAGAATGTATTACTAGAAAAATAAAGTTAAATGGATTTAAGATAATAATTTATTAATCTCTCGTAAATTATTAAAAACATAGTAATAATTCATTTTTTCATATGATTTTTTGCAAAAGAAACGTACAAATATGCATCATTTTAGAAATCAAAATTTTTTTAAAAATACTATGAAATGAAAATACTTTTTATTTAATTTCATTATTGCTACATAGTAAAATAATTATATTATGTATAGAGCGCCTTTCAGCATATCAACTTCTGATCATTCGTTAATTCTTGCGGTACCCATATTTTTTTTTTATTATTATTATTGCAATGTAGTGGCTATAAATAATAATGATGTTTCTAGATCATACCATCTCAGCATAGCATAGTGTCTCAAATTAAATACGTATATTTTTTGTTGAACATCATTTTGTTTAAAATACATATCTACGTATTGCGCCATGGTGGGCATGCCCTGCAAAGTTTTCTCACGAAAATAATCCATAAGCATCATTAGTCACTATATTATAACAATTTTATTTAAATGCAAATTTTCAAAATAAACCTTGCTAGTTTTTTATGTGAAAAATATATTTCTTTACTATTGTGTTCACCTCACTTCGCTAGAATCAACGTCTCGTAGATTTCCATGGATTACTAGTATAAATATTAAATTTCTTTTATTGGGCCTTATTATTCTAAACAGAAACGATACATTTCACGCCATCGTTCTAATTATTTACGTGAAAGCGGATGACGCGTATTCTACGTCATATATGAAACACAGATTGAAAAGCATTAAAAAATTATTTATTAAAATATACTATATTTTGAAGAAACAGACCCATTTTTACAAAAAAATGCATAAACAGCAATATATATTTGTTAATTTTAAAGAAAGGAAATTTATTAAGCTCAGAAAAAATCAGATTTTTTTCTTTTTAACGATTGAAAATATTAATACTAAAAAAATACACGTTAAATCTGGCACGTTTATCCGTATCGTGTAAGGGCGTAAACCCAAACTTGCCACCTCTTTCTCAATTATGAATAATGATGAAATGGATAGCTTTCGAAGTGACTATGTTAACGCAAATATAGTATAGTTCCTCATCATAAATAGGTTATAATGTCCGCACTTTGCATGTTGTCAAAACTTTCATGACCAATCGCATGTGATTAGAGTTATAATTTCAGAATTCAATTTTTGGACGTATTTTCCATCAGATGAGATTTTTTTTATGTACATTATGACAAAATAAAATCGTGTTAGAACAAATAATTCGTTCTTTTTAGTACCGTGTTATTTCAAAACCGTTTGAAAAGACAAATATGTGTATTATATCTAGATCAGTAGTCACCTACTTTTTGGAGAAAAGGGCGGGATTGATTTTTTTAAAAACCTGGGGAACCGGATGAAAAATAAATTCTTATTCCGATTAGAATTCAATTAGAATATAATTTTATATGTGCTTATTTTATAATAGAAAAACATTTATTATAATGTAAGAATATATAATTTATATTTACAGCTAATTAAAAAATGAGTAAAGTATAAAAAATAAAGGCCTTATTTATTTGTGTAGTTTTACATATTGTATGGATAGTATTTTATTGATTGAGTTATAAATAAAACAATTAGGAAAAATACTCACATGAATATTAAAATTGTACAAATTAAAATATGAATTATTTATACTCAGAAATCGGGAATTTTTGGAGGGCCGGATGAAAATCTTTGGCGGGCCGGATCCGGTCCGCGGGTCGTATGTTGGTGACCACTGATCTAGATAAAATTTAAAATCTGTAATACGTTCGCAATATATTTAAACAATCTTAACCCTTTGAAGTACTTTGTCTACACGTATTGGACATCTGATTTTTACTGGCAGTTCCTATGTCGTCTGGACATTTAAAATTATATTCTTAATAAAATATATCATTTATTATATAAATAGCAAATAAATTAATAAAACAATTCTTATTAGTAATAAACTTTTATAATCTTATAAAATTAATATTGGTAAAAAAATTCAATAAAAAAATCCAATTAAAAAAATAAAACTATTGTAATAAATAAATGTTATTTTTAAAGTTAATTCTGCCAAAATATCATTTATTTCATATAATATAGAAGAAATATTTTTTTATTATTATATTAAATGATCATTAAATTATTTGCTTGGGGCAACACAAACACAGCCATAAGCCACTTACGGCTCGTTAGCTGAATTCGGCCCTCTATTTTTATCATATGCTATTATTGCCATTTTTATAATACACTACTCTCGGCACTGATTTCAACTATTCTTTTCGATGTTTTGGTGTATACATTTTTTTCCACATCAATGCGCTCACATGACTAAACCACTTAGCACGCATGATGATTTATAGCATAAACAGAAGCGACGACCGCCGACCTTGAAAACGAATCAAGATCGAAGAAGCGCACAATATTTCGCATAAACTCATCCGCGAGTGAGGTGGGTTGAACTCTCATCGTTCAACACCCCGCTCGGATGCTGCGCCGTTTGCTAATAATATATCCATTCCTAGGATCCTCGCTAGAACCGGCCTAGGCTAGCACTCCGCACAAAAAGCAGACTGGGTGCCAACGCTCCGAATCCTCATTTGCATTCGACGCCACATATGTTTGGGTGTGAAGTGCGGCGATGACCCGATTTATTTCATTTTGTACTATTCGTGAGATATAAAGTCATACTATTGCATCAATAATGTATGCATATGTGTTGAAATCCAAATTGAGTTGAACTCATTGGAAGAATGTCGTTCTTCTTCCGCTGCTGCTCAACTTTGACCATCTATAATAGGGACTAGCGCCGAATGTCGAGAACGAGTTTACGCGGAAGGATGAGTCTTCTTCAGTCTTGACGTTTCCTCCGAACAGGTTCCACCGAACTCGGAACAACATTTCAATACTTTTACGGTTCAATTAAGTGCCATTTTTATGTGGAAACGCAAACGCAACAACACAGCGCCACCGCCGCACAGCGGCAATTAACACTAATCAAATATTTGTCTCGTGGAGACTCGTTTTTATCTCACGAATCTGGAGCCCATCCGTGTTTAATTATTCGTCTCTGCAAACAATCGACGCTTCTATTTTTTACACTCTGGTCTCAAACTGGGGTATAATGAACCTTAGAGAGACTCTTCCTCTCCTTCGCTACTCAACAATATTTATACAAAAAAAAATTGCGCTGACATACAGACTAGATAATGCCACTTTGCATATATCTGAATGCCAAAAATTTTGACCTTCTAGTTACACAATTTTATTCACAAATGAATCGTTACTTATAATTGCAAAAGGCGTGATTTATGCCGGGTGCGCGAAAAGGAGCAAGTGCCTTTAAATTTTCGCCACTTTTAAATACATGGAAATGATAGCATTTATCATTTTATTCAATGCTAACTTTATAGTGAATTGTTTTAGTATACCTTAGAAACCAATTGTGTATAAAATCATTGGTTATTTTAAAAAGCATATCTCAAAGCTCTGCCAAAAACGTCAGACACGTCTGTTTGCTATTGTACATACCTGTATATTTAGCGATCGCTCCCGCATAATTTGTAACGCAACTTATGCATGTGTGTGTTAAAATATAAATAAAATACGAAAAAAACACGCGGGCTCGCCATAAGTCCAGGAAGAGGTGAAACACATGATGATGGTTCTTTTGTACCATCGTCATGACTACTTACCCAAACATTGGCGGTCGTCGACCTCCACGGAGGTCCCACCTCCTCGCCTGCACTCTCATCACCCTCTCGGAGACACCGTGTGAAAATATTACAATACCGAAAAGTTTTACCAGAATTTAACCACTTTTTGGAGCACTCGAAAGATGTGCGAAATCCGACGGGCATAATCCACGCGGCTGCATTGTGCAACGTGAGCAACTTTGACCTTGACTAATGACCTCCAATGCAGCCTTTTAATGCATAAACCCTTTGGCTTGATAGCACACTTAAAATACATCCATTTATATTAAGAATAATGATTGATTTATCAACCACCTATACAATGATGATATTTAAGAATACATAATGATAAGATATGCATCATACCATGATTTCATATATTATCACATCACATCACATAGGCAATTAACTCGTTAGCATTCATGAATTGAAATTTTTCATTCACCATAACCACCCATTAGAGGAATTTCACTTTCGTTTTTCACCGCCGTGTTTTGACAGGTGGTGCACCAAAACGCACGAGGTCGATAGCTACAAACTTGACACAATATTTGATCATATCAAACAAAATGTTTCGCAATCCCCAATCAGCCTTGTCTCGGTTCTGCTGCAACTGCTATAACAGTGCCGTTCTTATCGCTGCTTCTCCATCTTCGATCTGCAACTCGGCTGTAATTAAAACCGAGCTGATGGGTTCCTGCTTGAAATCGTTAATCAATCGCCCATTATTCAATGTCGGGCTACACTTAAACGCGCCACCCTTTTCCATCTAATAAGCGCATTTTGCCCCGAGCTTCGAATGCAATTCTCGTCGGCCCCGTTCTCGATCGATTCAAAACGATCTTATCGACAACAAACTTGTTCTAAACGCTGTTAAAAGCCGGAGAGGCTGCTGCGGAACATCGTCAATCAGCTCTTAATGTGATTACATAAATTTAGCTAGCATGAAGCAGAAAAAATACCACGATTCTGTGTATAAATCCAATAGAAACAGTTCGGCGCTGTCAAGCCAAGTAATCTGGTTCCATCCAGTTATTATACAAACATTCGACAATGTCAAGGCCATTCTGCGTACTAAGCATTTCCAATATCATAATTTGTTCAAGCAATATATTTTTTAACGGGGAGCTTTGGTATCATGAAATTGTATTGCTTATTATGGCTGAAATAAACGCTATTTTCTTCTCGTAAAATTTATTTATTATTGAGGCACAAAATTCCATTTTTTTTGGGACACAAAGATACATTTGAAAGGCTTTAAAAATAAAATAGATTTACTTTACTTCGGAATGAAAATGTTTAAATAATGGCACTTTGCTCCAGTTAAATTAGAGAAAATAAACCGTAGGTGGATGGACTATTATTTTTTTAATATGACGTATATCGAAAAAAGCGTTATTTATGCTGGGTGTGGAATAAAAAGTATTTACTAAAAGCTCTAATTATATTATTATAATTAATTTTTCTACTTTTAATATTAGATTATCTAATAATATATTGTCTTTGCGTTTTTTCTTAGGTTTGCAAAAATCTTATATTCGGTTATTTAAAATGAAACATTCTCCGTTCAATTGTCTACTCTGTAAATCGTATCGCTTTGTATGAACGGTGTATACACGCAAACAAAGGAAATATATTTAAATATAATAATAAATAATAATAAAAATTAAATTTGAATTTGCTCCGCCGGTAATACGTTCTGTTGTTTCGACCAATGAAAAATAAGCATTCAAAAATAAAACAAGATGGCTGACAGTACCGTGACAACAGTTTTAAATAATTATTATTTATAAATAAATTTTTGTTACGCGACAATAATTTTCATTAATTCGTCATTTGACTGAATATAAATAATCAGATTGCAAATTAACTAGGTGTGTTATAACCATGAAAATTAAATGTATACATAATGTTTTGAGGATTAGAAGAATACATTGATTAAACTAGATAAACAATCATAAAACAACCTTCATAATGAAATCTTCAAATTTTGAATTCTCGGCGACGGGCTCCGAGGCAGAAAAGTGAGTTTAATAATTTCACTATATCATTTACTCATCGATTCTTATATTCTAATTTTTGTTGACTGGCAAATGATTGTAACAGTCAAAACGAAACGTTTGTTGTTCGTAATTTCTAAAGTCGGTCAAAAAACTTATACTGTTAAACAATATTTTCAAAATGTTAATTGGAAAACCCTGTCTCTTTTTAAACTACCTGATTTAAATTCAGGAATGAATAGAACATATATCAGTAATTTTTAAAATTGTAGAAATTCTTTTTTTGCAAAACAAAAACTATTTATGAGAAATGATAATTTATATTTTTCTCGAGAATTAATTTGTTAAATAACAGTTTTTTATATAAATTATGTAACGAATTTAACATTCTTTTTTATTGATTGCTTTATTGATGCAGCACCCAAATATCAAGCTTCTTTACTAACCTAGTCTTTATCCAAGCTCAGATGCCGTCAAATGGCGGCGCAAGATACATATTTGATATCAAAATGCCTTATCTCATCATTTACAGAACTATATTTTTAAATATTATTCAACTTGATCAAGATCCAATGATACTGCGAATATTCTTATGTAATAAACGTAAAACTGCTGTATAAAATCAATAATGGCAGTGGAAATAAAATAATCTCAGTTAAGCTATATTATGTTTTATGAGTTTCAACCCGTTTATAATGCGACAATAGCAGTTAAAAATATCTGTAATGCAATGGGTAGGAATGGCATTAAAATTAGAAAAAAATTCGGCGGGTTGTTAGTGAGGATATTAGGGCTACTATCACAGCAAAAAAGCTCAACGTTTCGCCTACATCAGTTCGCAGACATTTAAAAAATTAGGAAAGGTAATAATTGCATAAATCTCACAAATTGTATCAGGATAATTTCGCGCAGCGAATCTCAATATGGCAATAATTAATAATTCTAGAACAGAAATATTTATTTTTGAGTCGTATTTTTGAGCACGCCAATTAACCCCCAATTCCAAACCCGAGAACAAGATTACACCCCAATACGATAATATTATGCAATTTGAGGGGTGAGGTCATTTAATGAAATACTATGAATTTTAATGATATTAAAAATATTATACAAAATATTAACCAAAATATTCTTCCCTTAAAAAAGCTGAAATTCTAAATCAGAAATTCTCAATAATTTTTCAAATAAAATTAAAAAACAGTCTATCCAGTAAATATTTCTTAAAATATGTCGTTTTAGTGAAATCATATCGGAATACATTTTCACTGCTAAATATATATTTTTACCAGTAAAAATATATTATCTGGTTGGTACTAGTAAAATTATATGATTTCTACATACCTATCAATATTTATTTATATGCGAAGTTATATTTTCACTATTAAAGTCCAAATACATTTACACCAGTAGATATATATTTTTTACTAGCGGAAACATAATTTGACAGGCTCCACTGAAATTTAATGCTGCTTTAAAATTTCTATAAAACAGATGCTATTTAAACCTATACCTAACCTAATGAAAGTTCTAAAACTAATTGTTTTTTTTTCGTTAGTTTATTTAGCTAATATAGATCATTTTTACACTAAACATACAAATAATAAATACATAATATAAACATAAACAGAATATAAATAGCACTTTAAAATTATCATTTAACTCTTTTAACCACCTTAAAGGATAATCTGATATACATATACACCAGTGTTTCTCAATATTTTGCCATTTATTTAATTTATTTAAGAAAATAGAAATTGCTATATGTTTTTATTCAATATTTATTTTTCGATTTTTTTAATTCATGAGTTACATAAATTAATTTTAATAATATTCAGATACAATGCAAAACAAGGTAATAAATAATGTGTCAAATAATTAGCACTTAATACAATGTATATCATACTAAAACGCGGGCGACCGCAAATAGTTTCGCGGTCGACTGGTCGATCGCAATCAACGCACTGCCCTACTGTGCGTAATAATCCACCAATCTGAACTATGTCATCTTACTCTTGTTAACCTCTTCACACTGAGCTACTGATACACTTGTGTAGCCACTCGTTCGCTATTCTCGATTCTCCAGTTTCTGCTTCCGTCCAAGCTCGAGCCACCGCTCGCCGTGTGCCATGTTTACAAATATCGTTTGGCATACATCAATGGCCAAGTTTGGCCAATGTCAAGGCCCTCCGGGTGCTTGTGGCGAGCCCTCTTCGTTCCACTTGCCGCGACTCGTCCCACGCGGTGACGCAACCGCGCATTGTTCCGAGAGCCGAACCCATCATTTACATAAGGTATACGCGCCAAAAAACCGAAAACGTGTTTCTATGCGCCTTTTTTGTAGAGGTGATTCCCGCCGCCAGGGGATCTCGTTAGAAGACTTTGCGAACGCCTCACGTGCTATATATATAATATGTGTACGAGCACACACAACTCTTGCGTGACTAAATCTCTCCTCGAGACCACCACCATCATCTAAAACAGGTCTATAGTGCGTACACTCCGTAGATCGTGCCATTATAGCTATTTATTATTATGATTCCATGAGCGTTTTTTGCTTGGACCCACAGCGAATTCAATGGTAATCAATGAAAAATTTTCAACGCAGGAAAACTTTTAATCACAAACGTGTTTATATACAGTACGTTCAACCAATATCTTAAGTTCAATATTATTATGTTTAAAAATAGCAGTGGCGCATTTAAAAGTGGCCTAATATGCATATTTTTATTATTATTTTTATTATGAAGCAGCTCATTCAACTATGAACTGAGTTATCATGAAGATACTATGAATATTTATTTGTGTGAAAATTAAAATTTATATCAATAATATAAAGCAGCAAAAACGGTGAGCTCTGGCGGTTTTTAATAATAGCGCATTATTTTATAAATAAAAAATAAAGTGCCGCTGCCGAAGCTGGAACCCGCAACCTCAGAAGTACTAGTCTGAGACGTTACGGACAACGCTTTTCCGTCCAAATATTTTAATTCATATTTCTACAAATCTATCAAAAACACCATGGTTCTAATTAGATGATTTTTTCGAAAATATATTGAGTGCAATTATGATCAATTAATGATTATTTTTTAGCATGTTGCCATAAAAAGCCCGTTGTCGTTACTCAACTTTTTTGCTAAAATATTTTTTACAATTGACGAAAAATGTAATAACGTATTTATTCTGATCAATTGTAATCATATTTCTTCATATTAAAAAAATATAAATACACCATTATATTAAAATAAAAATGCCTTGTACGCTTTACTATTCTGATAAGCAATACTGCCGTGTATACAGTAAATTTGTACTATATTATGTGATCCAGTGGCTTATGCCGCTCCGGGTGATCCATAACTTTACCCCCCCCCCCCATACAATTATCTAATATAAAATCTGTAACTTAATGCATGTCAATATAACAACTTTCTGGTGCAGGCGGCCCCTTTTAGCCTCCTCCCTTCCCCCGCTACGCTACATATTCTTCACATATTATATACATACACATAAAAAAAGAGCAAAAATTCAGGCATTTCATTGACTCGAACAAGCAATTATTTTCCGATTTTCAAACATATTTTCACAAATTCAATTTAGCTCTTAGCTATTCGTGGATATATACTTTTAGCACGTTCAAATTAAAAACCAAACTGTACGAACGGTCTTTCCATCGCGGAAATGCCGCCCCAAGCTTGTGCCGCCCGGGGCGGTCCACCTCTTAGCTACGCCACTGATGTGAACATATTTCTTCACATTGATAAAAAAAACACTATGGCTCTTAACAAAACAAAATAAATTGTTTTTTCTGACTTAAAACAAGTTATTATATCAGACCAATCCGACCCCCATATAAGCATTATGAGACTTGTAATTCTTTTGTTTTAATGACTAAGAATTGAATTTTTGTTATGATATAGAATGCTTAAGCAGCCCCATAATATTTTGCAAAATAGTGGCAAATTTATAAACTAAAGTATACAAGTTCAAAACAGCATTGAAATCGCAACGGCTTAAGTCTAATCCTGATAGCAATTTTTTTAATAAATATGTAAATTTATTGTAGAATGCACTAATATAATATATGGAATATTTTATTCTTTAAGATTTGTATTAAAATCTGTATAATATATTATATTTATAGTTACTTTATATAATAATAATATGTTAATTGTGTCTCATTAATTATTTGTGTGTTTTAAAAAAGTATCGAACCAATTCCAATGCATGTGTTTAGCGTTGCTACCTCCGGTTAAAATTACCGTAAAGTCCAAAGACAGCATTTAAATCGCAACTGGTTAATTTCTATCATGCGACTTTATTTTTTTAAATAATACAGTCGTCATCTCCACTTTAAATCTGCATTTTTGTCAATTAAAATATAAATTATTTGACATGATTCCATTTGCTCCAAATAATTGAATATTTTCGTAAAAATGTTTATTGCAATTAAATTTTTCTTGGCATCGATTGCTCAAAGTTTTCTTTAAAATATTTCTATACTTTTAAATAAAATATATATTTCAAACAAAGCGATAATAATAAAACACTTATACTTTTAAAATTTAAATAAAATCTGTAAAATCTTTATTAAGCTTAAATGCAGATATAATACCTACGTATAATATATGTATCCTTTAATTAAATCTTATTGTCACCTTTCAATATTAAGTACCTATCTATAAAAATATTGCTTGTATATTTGTTTGGGTAGAAGTTTTGCAAAAGTATTTAAAAATTGATATTAAAGTATTGACTGAATATTATAACATAAATTTTGCACTATTTTTTGGACTTTCACTACCATTGTTTTTAACTTATATTTTTAATGTTTTATATTAATATTATAAATGCATAACAGTCATGTCTAAGCTATTGACGCAAAATATCTTAATATTACAACATAGGTGGGCATTTCTTCACCTCGCGGTGTTAATTTACGGCCAACTTTAGGTCGTAAAATAAATAACCAATGATCGTAAATGCGCCTTTTATGTATCCAATAACTTCCTAAATCGTAATTCGCCAACAATCTCTGCAAAAAAATGTGCAGCCGAGTGCAAGCAAGCCTCGTGCGGCCTTGCAGTCTTTGGCAATTACCTGTCAGTGACCTCGACACGTTTAACTTTTTGGCAACAGGTAATCAATCGCGATAATTGTTCGAGATAAAAAAAAATTTGCCCACCCCTATATTAGCTGCGTTTGTGCAATCTATGCATATGCCTAAAATGATTGATGGGGATTGTCATAAATAAGTAATTTTAATACGAGCCCAAGTCTTTTGATGTCAACGCTCTCGATTGATCATCTTCATTAAGGTCTGTACTAGTACTATCATAATATCTTCTAAAAATATTTCAAAATCTTACTTTGATTTATTGTTTCGAGTTCTCGAGTGGGTTTTTTCAAAACTGTCGAGGCCTTCCTTATGCACAAAAGTGCAAGGCGTCATACCGCTTTTGGCACATGCTGTATCCGCGTGTCCTTAAACGCTTTCGGCGATTACACCATCGCGTATTAAATATAAAAAAAACAACGCTTCTAAATCTGTGTAACCGCAAAAAAATCACTCGATCGTTGCACTTGATCCTTTGACAAACATTTGCTGGTAAAAAATCTGAATTTCAAAACACGTTTTGTAGTGACGTTTTTTCTCCTTTTTCTTTCAAATCATCAATCAGTGTAATTCAACGACCCGTTGCCATCTTCTATCGAGAAAGACTAGAATGCTAATCTAAAGACACATTGCTAAAATCGAATTTGCATAGAAAACCATTTTGGTAGATGCATTTTATTTTTTTAGAAACGTTTGCTTAGTATTCCTGCAACTCCAAGGCCGATTTTGTATGTTGTTTTTTTTATTCTTCAATGTATCGTTATAGAATGTTATGCTATTATACTAGATATAAATAACGATGCATTAGCTGTATATATATATAATCATATGAATGAACGCATATATGCATATATTAACTTATTAATATCAAGTTGATGATGATAACGCCGCTGGATTCATTGATAATAGTAATTTATTTTTGTATAATTTAAAAAATGTTTGACATCTCTGGGCTAAGTGAATAGCGCTCGTCTTTTCATAGGCGGCGCATGTTGACATTTATATTATATTATGTAACAAGAGCGAGGCCTTTTTTTGTTCTTTTTTGCAATGTTCAATGCATTTTTTGTTTGTAAAAATTTTATGGCTCATAACTTTGTCGGTGTTTTTGCGCAAAAGGTGTCTTTTAAGACAATGGTAGTTGAAAGCCCTGCATCTTTATGGCACCCCCTATTATTTTTTTTGGCAAACGCATTCTTTGAGCGCATACAATACAGAACGATTTTTTTCTGGGAAGTATACACATTTTTTTAAGATTGCACAATCGCGATTCGATTCATTGAGACGCAATTTGCAGAACCGTATAATGCCAAAGAGTCAAGGATTCGCTAAAAATCATTGTTAACACAACATTTTTACTTTAATAAATCTCTTACCTGTCCCGGAGCTTTGTTTATTATATGCTTTTTAGAAAGTTGCATTTTTAGCAAAATTCCATTCAAACCTTTCCATGAACTGCTTATATATTATCATCGTCTATATGCTTACATTCAATTAACGTGTTTTTAATGCTTGTTTCAGATCGCCACGCACAAATGTTTAGCCGTTTCAACATTGTTATAGAAGAAAATCATAACAAAAAATACTCTAGAGCCAATCATGATGAACCACTCAAGAGTTATAATCTAATCTTCGCTCAAGTTTCATCGTTGGATGCTGATTATTATATATTATTATGTATTTTAATCGACCGTTTTAACCGAACGGTCCCACCGACCCAACATACGTAAAAAATGTTGAATCAAATTGTTTTAATGTTAAGTATTTTTTTATATTAATTATTGTCATCCTCACGAACCGCCCGTGCGTCAATCGAGAGCACGCACGGAATTGCGTGCAAATCTAACCCTTTGCCGCATGTTCTCAACATGCGATCCGCGTTGTAAATAATTTAAATTAAAAAAAAACGATTCGGCCAATGTGTATTATATCAATCACTGCTGCGTCTACTTTTATTTTTATTTTTTTAGTTTCTAAGTATTTATTTTATCCCGAACAATCGGGATCAATTATTATTATTATTATTAAATGAATTGTTTTTGTACAAAAATTATATTATGGAAATGTATGTTATTATTTTAATAACTTTTTTGATAATTTAAATCTCGTCTCTAATTTTTTTTATTAAATAATAGTTACCATCTTTTATCTGTCGATTTTTCGCAACACTCGTGCATTTCCATATTTTATTTATTTAAAACGTTAGCAGTGTATTTCTTAACTTATTTCTCATATTATTATCTCTATTTAAAATCGATTTTTTTATTCCACGTAACAAGTGTGGTGAATCATACTAAATTATTCGTCAAAGTTACGATTTTCAAGCTTTACTCTTTCTTTTATTTTTAAATAAGATTCTCAATGCTAGTGTTAAATGTTGAACTGTTTATTGTAATTATTATGTTTTAATGAATGTATTATTGTGTCAAAATAATCGCTTGTTAATCGTGATTTTTTTTATTTATATCGTCAAAAAATTGAATCATTACGGGTCTGAATTTTTCGTATAGTGTTGATATTTATGCGTATTTATTGATTTCACCATGTTTGTTTTATTATTATTATATTATTATTATTATAATTATTATTCGGATATGTGTATATATATTTTTTGATTAATTGTTTATCTCGATTTCAATTATTATTACTACAGTGCAGTACAGTTACATGAATAAGTACTACATATTAATGTAAATTCACTGCACGCACACGACGAAAACAATTATTATTTAAATGCATTTAATAGTTAAAAATATTGAATTAAAATGTGCGAGTGTCAATATTTTTAAATGCAGTGACTGCAACACAAATGTGATAAAATTTGCATAAACATGTAGTAGATACATAATCATTTATGTAACTGTAATTTTCAATTACACTGCCATCTAAGACTGATAATGACGGAACGATGATGCGTCTTTTGTTAAAGTTTGTTTTTTTTAATTAATTATTAATAATTATTAACACGTCGTGTATCATAAAATATATATTTCATAATCAATTTCGTATCATCATCATCATCATATTTCATCAGATTGTTTTAACTTTGCAGTCGCCACGAGTATTTTTAACATTTTGTTTTTAAAATGTTGCAATGGAAATTTTTGACATGTTATTGCTTTAATAATAATTCCAAATGAGCGTTTTCTTTAATGAAAATTCTATTAAATAAACCTCATGGTTTATTGCGTATTAACGTTTATGGATCTCATGTAATTGAATTTGACTAAATTGTAAAATACTGTCGTATTTTAAATGTTATTCGAATGAAATAAAAGACTGGCGTTTAATTAATTATCTCGTGGCACTGATTTTTAAACAAATTCTTAATTTATTAGCATTTATATAAATAATAGTTAATGTGGTTTTGGTTCATATACTTATCATCTTACAGTTAATTTAGGATGAAAGTTTTGTACTGCAAAAAATGTTTTTT
This sequence comes from Plectrocnemia conspersa, assembly GCF_051122295.1. Lineage (NCBI taxonomy): Eukaryota > Metazoa > Arthropoda > Insecta > Trichoptera > Polycentropodidae > Plectrocnemia > Plectrocnemia conspersa. The sequence continues at coordinate 29,456,904 of NW_028277177.1, read as the reverse complement.
TTTATAATCGGCAATTTCATAAATCTGTCTTTGTTCAATACAAAAATTACCTACGATATATATACATACATAAAATAAACATATTTTTATTTTTAAAACCATCTTTCATTTATGAATCCTACGTTATCGCTAATTGACAGTTACAAGTCGTCATAGGTCAAAAAATAAATGACGATTTTGCTGTTAGAATATATGTGGATATTAACAGTATCGCAGTCGTCCCTTCTAATGGAACCCATTAGATGAAAAATGAACCGTTATTCCTTACTCGGTTGTACAATAACCCTTTAACACATGAGATATAGGTAAGTCGATGATTATTAGGCGTATTTTTTAGTTCACATAACTGTATATGGCCGAAGGACTCATCACAGTCGAGAGCAATAGGGAAGTCTATGACTACGTGTTATCACACGAATTATTACAAATTTCAGTTTCTCCAATGCGTCAAGATGGCTTTTATATAAATAGTTTCATTAAACATTTACACATTAGCATTTTTAATAAATTTATATTTTATTTATAAATTAATGAAAAGAAATAAAATTTAGGCAATAATTAAAATATGCATTTAATTTCATGTCGTGAAAAATCAACTAATAAACTGACATTACATAAAATAGCTTTATTATATTGCATCACCTTTAACTTATGCTAAAATGTGGAAAGGTATGGAATTAATCAACGATTCAATGAGTTCGTTATCTAATTTATCGATCGCTTTACTCGATTTTTTATGGCCCAAAGATATATCGGTTTAATTCTAGAGCCAGTACAAGAGTTTGTTCGCACCTCTTACATTATATTATAAAATATTTAAATAAAGAATTTATTATCGAAATTTTCTGCATTGATTATATTAATATTTTTATTAAATACATTAAAGAGGCATAAAAAATTTTTTTTTTTGTAGAATTTTTTTTTTTGTTAATTTTTTTCAATTATCTATTTTGAAATAATGTAATGTATTTTTAAATAATATGATGTACCCTATAACGTGCGAAAAACCCTGTGAAAATAAATCGAAAATAGCTTCAAAAACAAGCGATAAAGTTATTATACATAGCAATGTACACTGGGTCTGAAGAGGTTAAGAAAAAATGCATTACTATTTTTATGCAATCATATGAGTGCAAATCTATTCATTAAATTGCAATCGCTATTAGATCTAATAAACGTTTAATAATACACTGTTTTCTCTGATCTGTCGATGAAGTGGATACCTTCCATCCCGAAATATAAGAAGCACCCCCAGATCACCTGACTCTGGATTTCGCAAAGTTGTCTCAAGATATGTTTTTGCAACCTTGCCGATGATAGTGCTTCTCTAATAACCCGTATAATTTAATTATTAATAAATCATAGAGCATCACTGTTCTTCAATCCAAAATTTGTATCGACTGGCCAATTTTATGTGCGTTAAACGCATTTTTTCTTGCAAGTATCTTTATCAATTTAGAGACGTATTTTGAGAGAGCATGTGAGGGCATTTAACCCCCCCCCCCTTCCACCTTTGAATTTGGTAAAAAAAATGCATGTCATTTAATGAAATACTATGAATTTTAATAAAATAAAAATATTAAAAAAACGACTACTGACTGGCCAATTTTTGCTCCCCCCCCCCCTCTGGAAAAAGCTGAAATGACGAGGTTGATTCTAAGCCAGAAATTCTCGGGCTATTCCTCAAAGAAAATCTAAAAAAAACAGTCTCGAATCTATCCCGAAAATATTTTTTAAATATTCCATTTAAGTGAAACTTTTCAGTGAAAATATAATTTATCAGGCAGATGCTAGTAAAATTATATGATTTCAAGTTTTCCATACGTATTAATATTTATATTTACATGCGATGTACAGGGTGGCCCAAATAATACTGAAGGTTTTAAAAATAACTATAACTTTTTTTAATTTCTTAGCACTTAAAGCACAGAAAACCGATTAACATGTTTTTTGGGGACTCGATCTTTAACAGACTCCTACTGACATCTTTGAATATTTTAGGGCACCAAAAGGGGTTAATTATAAATAAGATTGTATATTCTTCTGACATATGTCGTTATTATAATTATTAAATAATTGGTGGTTCGAGATTATGTTAAAAAACATCTTTTCGAATATTCTTTATATATTTTCCTAAATCTTAAGAAAATATATACTCGATGGTTTTTTTTTATAACTAATTATGAAATATGCCAACTCTCAAATGATTTCCATTTTCTTGCTGACAAATATTGGCTCTTTCAAAGTATTTTCAGGAGCTAAGTACAAAAATAAATCAGGAGCCATTAAATCTTGTGAACAAGTATTTTTTGAAATTATTCATTCACCAAAAAGGTCACGAAGAAGTTCTGTAATGGCTCTTGCTGCAACCATACGCTCGAATTATTCTTGAGTACCGGACGCAAGATTCATTTTTAAAATTCATTGTAAGGATGTTCTGGAGATGTACAATTGATCAAAACGACAGATGGATCGTCGTTTACACTTTGCCGTACAGCCTCCACAACTGTTTCAATACGCACAGACCATAGAAGATCTGCCACTGATCCCTGTTACTCAAAACTGAAGAATAAGTTCCTAATCATTATGACACTATATGCTAGTGATCATTTGTATGCGATCAATTGACGCGGCGGTACACTGCTAGCGATTAATTGCTGGCGATAAATTTTCCTAGACTCCTTCAGCGACGATTACCATACATAATTTTAAATACTGACGGCAGCTTTTTTAATAACTGCAGAAGAAGCTAACAGGACCTTTCTAAAATATTTATTTAATTAAAATTAAACAATTTCATTTGTGTATTAATTATGCAACAAATTTTATAAACTACTTGTGTCACATCTTGTGATATTGCCACTGACAAAAATGTTTGTTATTATATTTTTTTTTAAATGATTTTATAAATGAAAATATATTTTATATATTTTTTATTGAATAAAAACATGTGCCATAATAAATGTAATGCTAAAGAATCGAAGGCTTTAAGATGACAGTTTTAAAAATAATACTTTTGCACAACAAAAAAAAACAATATGTCTTAATATAAAATTCAGTAGAAAATATTTGTAATTTTGGAAGAGGTTTAAACATAATCTAATATATATTAAAATAAATTCCTAAAAACGTCTGTCCTGCTAATTTCTCAATTTTCAATCGAAAAAGTTAAACACGTCACAGACTTCTATCAGTAGTGGACTATACCGACAATAACCCTTGAGTACCAGTCAGGGTCGTGAATGGGATAGCTCCCAAAAGTACCGTTTTTAATATATGAAGACGAAATAGTCCAAACTCGTTTGGTACACAGTTCCATTCCGGTTTGTAAGGATTGTATGTAAAATAAGTTAATAATCACCGGTCGAGGAATGCGGAAGATACGGGCCCTTAAACGCTCCGGCTCCTGTGGTTTATCTACGAAATTATTGTGTCGTATGGATTCAATCTGTTGAGCATATAAAATAAAAAATGCATTAGATTTGTTCTAATAATTGAAAGAAAGTATGTTTTTATATGGATTTAGGGATAGATGAATTTATTACTAATGATTTGACATTTCTAGAACATTTTACATATCAATGAGCTTATTTGTTCATACGTAATACTATATATCTTCAACTTCCGCCTCGTTTAAAATATGAATGTCATTCGAAAAGTATTTGGGAATTTCCGAGTCATTTATTAAATAGAACAAGCTGTAAAATGCGATTGTTTATTTGTTAATATGATTATACAGTATTATAAATTTGAAACAGCAAAGCCTTATTCATAATTACTAAATCAATAAGTCAGAGATAAATAAGAAATAAAACATATATTATTTTTCAAAGATGCTGTTTGATATTTAAAAGGTATTTGTGCGACAAATCATTTTTAAATATCTTACCTGCATTTCTTGTCAGAACTTAAAAAATACAATATTAAAATATTGTTCAAGAAAAATTTCACAAACTGAACTATTTTCTGATATATTTTGGGGAATAATTAATTTTAAGAAAATACATAATTTTACACACATATTTTATTATTATGGTGCTGCTTTGATGCTCATTATATCAGTATATAAATAATATTCTGCGAGTAATATCACATTTTTTGTCAGTCAAAAATATGAGTTATAAGTACATAGATTAAAAAAATAAAATATATGTTAAATACATATGGTATACATCAGATGTACACAGTACAACCTCTTAAATTAAATAACAAAGAACTTAAGTTACAAATAAATAAATATATCGACTGAAAAATATAACATATTTTTTATATATTATTCAGTTCAGAGGCTCTCAATATTTTTTATTATGTTAATTTATTTCGTAAAAACATTTACGTTAAATCAAATACAAAAAATATTATATAATGTTAACTATTTCATATTTTTTCAGTTATATATGTAAATATATCACTATCTGGGGTACTTCAAAACACTAAAAATTCGACCGCCGTACATGTACGGCGGTACCGCTCAAAGGTTTAATTTAAAAATAAAACATTATTTTTAACCAATTATTCAACAGATTTTTATGTATTAAATCACTTCTCAAATACCACCATATTTTCGCATAGAAATTGCATTTCTTTTTAGAACTTGTATATGTTAAAGTGAATCTATATTAGTAGATATTTTTAATTTTCACTAGTACTTTTCTGAATATGTATTGACATGTTACTTGAAAATAAAAAAATAAACAATACATCAATCTTAATCGCAAGAAAAAATATTCTAATCGAAATTATGTGAATTAACTTATCTATATAAGTGCAGAAATCTTTGACTTGCCATAAAAACATTAAGTAAGTACAATGCATTTTATAAATAAAGTTAAAAATATTGTTTTTTTTTTAATATTAAAGTGAACCAATACTAGATAGAGTGAAGTTCATTTTTAATATCATATCTAAGCTCGTTAACATTTATGTTTCATATACAATACTTATTTGTTTATATGAGCAATAAAAATGTGATCAGCAAAATCGTTTATGATTACTAAATAACCAGGTCAAAAACAATATAACATAACTAAATAAATATATATGTATTAAATAATATGAAATATATTTTTTAAAGATTCATAAGCAGATATTTAACCAATTATTCCTCAGAAATCGCATTTTTCAGAACAATCAACAGCTTTTTTAATGACAAAAATATTTTTCATTAAAATTCATAAACACATATTAAACAGATCTAAATGTAGCAAATATTTTCACAATTATTATTTTTTTAACAATAAAACTTTATTTATGATGATTAAATCAATAAGTTACATAGCATATAAATAAATTAATATATAGACTGATAAATATAAAATATTTTATTTTAAAGATCAAATACTAAATCATTTATTAAAAATCTCATTTTTTCCAAACAAAAAATCTTATTTTTTCTTTATTAATATGTTATGTCACATAACATATTAATAAATTAATATATTTATAAGATGCATAAGCAAAAATTTCCAAACTAAAAATATCAATTTTTCAAACAAATACTTATTATATTGATTATTAAATCTCAAAAACATACATTAAAAATAAATAAATCAATATACAAACTGAATCACAAAAAATACATGAATACCTCAAATACCCTTTATTTATCTGTTTCCAGAGCTTACAAAATATATGCTTGAAATATTACAACAAGATTTCAAGTATTTTTAATAAATGATTAATTAAAAAAATATCTTTTGATTTTAGTCATCTAATTTATTATCGAGGTGTTTTTTATAATAAACCTATACACAATTCATAATCGCAAGAAAAGTATTAACGTTGAAAAAATGTGAACTAACAAAAATAAGTACAGAAATATTTGACTAACCATAGCAATATTAAATATTCCAATTATAAAAAAGTATTATATAACTAAAAATAAACTTATAAACATATTTTTTTTGTAAAAGATAAAAATTAAATAATAAACATCTACTTATATATTCTTAATTTAATCTGATTAAAATGTATGTGATTTGAGTTCATTTAAAATAATAAATTCATATCTTAAGACTCCATATCAGATTTTTGTATTGCAAATAGATGTTTAGATATAAATTTATAAGTGAATGAGAGGGCTACTTTTAATTGCGCCATATTAAAATATATTTAATATTATTTATGTGCTTTTACTAGATTCAAAAATTGTTTCATCTGCAACTAAAAATATTATTTTAGCTTATTTTAATTATAAACCTAAATATATTTTAGTCATGTTTAGGAAGTAGATTTAGATTTGGTCTGGGTAAGCCAGGTGTAGGCACAGAAACGTGTTAATTTATGCTTCCAGATCCAATGCACAAGGAAAAAATCTCCTTCGGGATCAAGGTCGCCGAGCAGACTCCCAAATCTTCATAGTTAATTATCCAGGGACGGGATGTTGCGCAAATTGGATTCCTGCTGGAACATCTGCCAGGATAGGAGAGTGGAAATTTGATATCCTGCAACGTCTGGAACGCTTTCGATGGATTTGGGACACGTTGTTAGATTTCTGGTATGATTTTATCACTCTGGCGTTTAAGTACTTTGTCTTTGGATATGTATTATTTAACTGAGGTGAAAATAGATAATCTTATAAATAAATACATACAAAATTCAGAGCAAACAAGGTGATCAAATTTCATACAAGTCCACGATACGTGATAATTTAAATATGAAATATTAATGCAAAATTATTTTTGCGTATTTGCAAATAAATAATAAATTTGGTATATAAGTAGAAAGGTAAAAATTATGTAAATAATTTGTGTAACAAGATTAAAGATAAAATTACTCGTTATAAATTTAGAATAAAATACAGATTATAACTAGGTCTTGTATTTTATTGAAAATTTTCTACATTTTTTTTGGTACTACTCTTCATTGACACTACAAATATTTTTTATCCTACTTTTATTCAAATATTCAATTATTATAAAGTTTTGCGTTTAAAATTATGTTTTTTTTTATGTAGAAAAATAAAAATATTACTCTAAAATAAAGATAAGAATTTTGTTCACAAAATATTTTTTTTTTGCTATGATAATGCTGTATAGATTCTACTATTTTACTTTTTTAAGTTCAATGTGCAAAATTGTTGTACAGTGTCATTATTTATTTAGCACGTTCTTATTTCTTAAAATTCTATTCTTGGCTTACCAGAAAATGTATAAAATTTGTACAAAAAAATTTTGAATGCCAAGTCTACTTTTCAATGAATATAAAATCAATGAATCGAAATCAGATGCTTGCTTAAAAAAATGGTTCCTACATAAATTTAAACAATTAAATAAATTATTCAGATATGCTCTTATTTTTTATTGAATAATTTGATATTTATTATTTAATATTTAAAAATAAAAAAAGTAAATTAAATATTTATAAATTAATCATTAATTAAATAATATGAAACTAAAAATATATATTACCATAAAAAAAATATTTACCACCAAGCATTAATTAATTATTTGCTAATTAAGGATATTAAGCAAATATCCAATATCTAGCATTAATTTTATTGATTTTAATAAATTATACTATATATGATTATTTATAATATTGACCGATTTATTATATGAGATAATACGCAATATCTGATTTAAATAATATGTATTACAATCGATGTAATATACAATAAGTATTTTCTAAATCAATTAATAACAGTCGCATGTCAAATATTATATTATTAGTATATAATTGTTAATTGTATATCCATTTTTTTTATATATATAATTTTTAATTATTAAAAAATGAGCATGCCAATTGTTCAGTAGTGTTCGTAGTATAAAATTATTCTAATAAATATTGATGCTGAATACGTGCTTTTATTAGCATTGTGTATGTCAAAACGTCTAAAAACGTTCACGCGAAACTCTGCATGTCGCTTTACTTGTGTGTGTGTGCGCTATTTTTTTCTTCTTTTAAATATTTAGTTTACATACGTTACATATATTAGATTCGTGAATTTTAGCCGCATATGTTAACTTTTTTGTATTTAGGAAAAATCGACTGTGGACAAACAACGCGTGGGCAAATAATTTAAACCGAGAACTCAATATGGAAATATGCGGTATAATCAGTGGTGTATACCTAATAAAGTAGTGCAGGAAGAGCAGACACATATAAAAACAACCTTCACTGATCCATGATAGATTGAGTAGCTCCAGATAATATTTCGCCCTAGAGAGTCGCGATTACGTCCCTTATTCTTATCTGTCGCGGCTTGAGACCACTTCTTTTGCACAAGCCATTCAGACACGATGATATTTTTGGTGATAGAAATGCGGAGCTGGAAAAAAAATATAGGATGTTACTCATTCATTTTAGTGTGTACCATAAGTTTTTATTTTATTAGGGAAAAAATAAAATATATTTTACAAGAATATTGCTGCTCTTGTTTCCAACACTTTTGCACGTGCAGTCATTGTCGCTCTCCGAATTTCATCTCTTCTGTAAGTAACTACTAATAAAATTATATTGTATATTATTTTTCAGATAAAATAACTTAATTTTTGACATAAAATTCAAAACCTATTTTTAATTTCATTATTATAAATGATACATATATTGCATTCATTTAAAGCTTATTTATATACTTTAGAATTTAAAGTATATAAACTAGCGTTAAAATTGGTAAGTATATAAATTAATCTATAGTTTAGATTATAATAACGGATTTTTAAAGTAACAGGAGTAAATTTTCTGTAGTAAAATTTATTTTAAAAAATGCACAAAAAAGTATCGTTTTTATCGTGTGTATATGTTACAGTGAATGTGTATTACCAGCGAAAATATATTTTCACTAGCATTGCAATAAAATCTTATCAGAATATATTTATACTGTTAGATATACATATATTACCACAGGTGCTGCTGTGAAACATGTAAAAAAGTAGTTTTAATCTGACAGTTGTGTACGCGACTTTTTAAATCTTGTACTCCACTACCAACAAATTTCATTTCAAATATAGTTGTAGGGCAATATATCACCTGTTAAGGAAAAAATATTATGAATGTACGTTAAAACATGTACACACACCTCATATTAATCACGCGTGGACTGTCCGGTAGTTCATTAGAGACTGAGACAGTACGTGATTTACGTTGCGTCACTTGGCACTACATATGGCGGCTATTGCCAACTCTCGTTCCCCTCTACTGCAATCATAAAAATATAATAAATTTTATTGGTACTTGATTCTTGTTAAATAAAAACCTTATATTGTTTGTCAAATAAATTTCTTTTAATTTTGCTATCACAAAAAAATTCCTACCTCCAAGGAGATCAGGTTTGCGTACTTTTAGTTTAAAATATATGAATCAATTCTAATAATGCAATACAAATATTTATGAAATTAGAAACTAAAATCCATATTATTGCGAGCTACTATTATATTGTAATTTAGTTATAACTTTGTATATTTCCTTATGTATTATTTTAAATAACATGTAAATTAATTTAAATGCATAAAATAGTTAAAATGTATTATATTGATAAGATTTAAGATGAAAAACTAAGATAAAACAATAAATAATAATAAAAAATTATATTTGTTTAAGAAATTCTACATTTTATATGTTTTTAAGTAAAGCATCAAATAATTCATATATATTTCAATAAATATATAATATTATAATCACAAATTAACAAATCAGAAAAAATATTTTTTGCTCTGAAAATTAGCACAAAAATTGTTTAAATTAATTTTGCTCGCACTTTTTATAACCGTCTTTATATATTTACGTTTAAGTTTGAGAAATAACTCTAAGAATTATTTTGCAGGAATTATACATAATTACAACTTATTGAAACAAAAATTCCCTTTTCTTTATTACCTTACTATACGATAAATTAAAAATATCTAGAATTTTATTTAATAGCAAAAAACTACAATAGTAATTGAATATTTGTGACAAAACGTCTATGTGTAAAAAAAAGTAATATATACCTTAATATTTTTCTAATTACCATAAGTATATTATATGCAAAAAGTATTTCAATATTAACGTATATTGATGAAAATGTGACTTAATTTTAATTTTTTAATATTTCTAAAAACTTAAGCGTTAGTTCTTATTTGAATAAACTAACGATAGCTAATAACTTGTTATGAATCTAGCTATCTTATCTTTGTGAGAAATATCATATCGTTGTGTTATTTACACTAGTACACCACTGATATATAATAATATATTTATATAAAGAATTATGTACTGAAAACATCGTTCGATAAATAGTAAGTATAAAATACAGTGAT